>NW_007736501.1:17312-43535 GCF_000696425.1 Galeopterus variegatus
TCATATGTTACACTACTGCAATTCTAAGATTCCAACAGTTAGGTATTGCACCATCAATTTAATAAGAGCTTTTTATGGAAAAAATAGAGCAACATAAGAGGTACACATCAAATATATGAGACATGTCCCCATTTCACTGCCATTAATAGTATGAAAATGAGTCTTAGAGACAAAGAGTCACAATGTGACTGCAGTTTGGAGGGCTCCAGTGGAGGTTAAGAGCTTTTTATGGAAAAAATAGAGCAACATAAGAGGTACACATCAAATATATGAGACATGTCCCCATTTCACTGCCATTAATAGTATAAAAATGAGTCTTAGAGACAAAGAGTCACAATGTGACTGCAGTTTGGAGGGCTCCAGTGGAGGGAAGTTGGAAGTCCCTCATTCCTTCTCATAAACCTCTACACGCTGAATCCAGTTCTGATGCAAAGTTGAATCAGGATCAAGGCATTTCACTCCACCACCAAAGGGGCCTGGTGGATATGCTGAAGGATACAGCACTGGCCACTGGGCTGGAGGAGTAATGGAGAGAAAGTGCCACTGTCCTGAACAGAGTAGAAAGAGGGAAGAGGGACTGTCAAAGTCTCTCTCTGCATGGACTTCCTTACAGTGCAGTGGAGAAGTGGCTAGTTCTCTCTCCTTCCCTTTTGGATTCCTTCTGCTGCTGTTTGACCTTTGTCCACATGTGACCAGAGTGGAGGTGTCCTATTTCTTCCCAGAAGAAGCCTGGTCTTCTCTTTGTATTTCTTATTGGGATGCAATTTCTGCAGGGATATTTCTGATACCCCAGCTTAAGAAGACCTACTGAAGTTTCTCTAGACCAGATCTACAGTAGGCATTACAGAAAATGTTTCCTCAGTCCTCCTCTTTGAATGCAGATGCTGGCTCTGAATGAGAGCCTTTGTAGCAGCATGGCAAGGGGTGAGATTGGGCTTGGCCAAGAGGTCCCAGGGCAAGGTGGCCCCTTCAGCCTGCTTCAGCTCTTGGTCTTTTCAGCCTATTCAGTTTAGGCTATACAAGTTCTCTACAGGGCCCCTCCCAGCTCACTAGAGAATTCTTCATTGGAGTTTGGGGGTTACATGTACATAAATTTCCTTTGGAACCTGGAGGGGAGGGATAGCCAGTTTATGACCCAGATTTTCAGGTTCTTAACCAAATTTTGTAATAATCTTAGCCCACATTAAAGAATATCATTTTATGGCATAGGAAATAATTTCTAAAAATTTTAACATATAATCAATGTTCTCAAAAACTATATTTCCTGTTTTCTGAAGAGAGTATGTGTGTGCTCATGAAGAAACATGTAAAAATGCTTGACAATGTCATGTATTTTTCTGGAAATAGTGTTGTGTCCTTATTTTAACTGATTTTTGTGTGTGTGTGTGTGATACTAGAATAAAAATATTACTCACAATAGTTGTCACCATAGCTCATTAGTTTATTCTGAACCAGGTTTCATTTTGAAAAAATGTTCATGGACACAGTCCCCTAGTCATAAATACTGACATGACAACCTTATCATCAGTCCTCAAATGGTTAGGTGACCCTGAAAAACAAAAGCATGTAGAAACTAGATGACTGTTCAATGAAACATTCTCAGGCAAAACTCTCTACTGTGAGAAAAGAAAGATCTGGAGCATGTCACACACTTTATCTTTTACTTGTGCCATAGAAGTTTTGTTGAGTAGCAATGAAGCATGAAGCATGTTGGGTCCCACTGCTATAGACCACTATCCAACTTTAGCCAATATACCCTTTTAACCAGAAAGGAAGCACTTATTTTTGAGACCATTTCTATGTTATTTGGGTCAGTAGAGAAACTATTTTTTCAGCATTTGACTTAGTTGCAGAAAAATGGTTTCAATGCTTTATCATTTCTTTGATGAGTCAAATTCAGTTTTGTCACTTTCCCGCCTAATTATTCTTTCAGTTGCTTTCCCTCATTGTCTGGATTAAGTCCAAAATCTTTCACATGGCTTTATTGGGCCTTTCAGCAACTGGTTCCTGCTTACCTGTGCAGACTCATCTCCCAGTGAGCTCCCACGGGCTTTCTGCACTACAGCCTCAATGAATTCTTTCCATTTCCCCAGCACTCAGTCTCTGTCTAGCTTCCATCCTTCCCTCTCCCCCTCACTCCCTTAGTCAATCTTCCAAATGAATTTCTACTTCACTTTCAGAAGAGTAGACTTTAAGCTCCTCCAAAAATTGACCATGTCTTATGATCTCCAAATTCCTGACCTATCAGAAAGGCTGGTGCATCAGAGGTGCTCAAAACGAGTCAGTGCCAATCTTCCAAATGAATTTCTACTTCACTTTCAGAAGAGTAGACTTTAAGCTCCTCCAAAAATTGACCATGTCTTATGCTCTCCAAATTCCTGACCTATCAGAAAGGCTGGTGCATCAGAGGTGCTCAAAACGAGTCAGTGTGCCTGAAGTGAGCTACATAATTGTGCATTTTCTGTATTATATGTATCCCAGTGTCAAGAGTCTTCTGCTTATGTAATGAGAGCCATTATTAGAAATCACTCATTTAATTTCATCTCACTACCCAGGGTCTTTTTGGTCATTACCAAATTCCCTATTAAGAGCTATATTATAAATTCCACGTGTGAAAACATGTCCTAACACACCATTTAAGAATTTAACATTATTGCAGGCCACCCCCAGGCTATGGATGCAGGCTTAAGCAATAAAAATTTGCTGTTAAAGAAAAATGTGCTTTCATTAGTGCCATGGGTTTATCAAATATTAGAGTCTTGGTTGAAGGACAGTGAATCTTTTAAGGCAGAAGTTTGGGCTCATTGATGGTTAGGAGAATGGCGCTTTTCAATTGAGGCCATTGCATTTGTTTTCCAGGGTAAAATCAAGGCTTCTTGGATTATGGATCCCAGGGAGCATCCTGACCTTGATCTTCCCCAAGAGCAGCCATTTTCATCCACATTTTGGGTTGTCCTAGAGCAGCCATTTTTGGCAAAGATTCAGCCTTGAGGTTCAGGGTGAAGCTGTGTTCAACTAATCAGAAATTTTAGAGGGCTGAAGTGTAGTGACACAAATTATGGTTTCTTTATTTGAATGCTTGTTAGTTAGTTAAGGCATTCCTTTAGCTCTGCAAAAATCTGTATTTTCCTGGAAATTTTACTGTGGAAACTCAGGTATGACTATAACAAAAATTTTATCAATTAGCTTCACTCCCCTTGGCTTAGGTAAGCAACAATACTTATGTCTTTCATGTTTATCAAATTCTAAAAGAATCATAATTATACCGTATGCCTGACTTACAGAGTACATTTAGTGAAGAAGAGCTAGCAATGGAATAAAATATAATTGAATAGAATGTTATTATTTTTAAAAAGATTTTCTTTTATGTCTTAATGTTGTACCTATATTTTCCTATCTTTTACATATATAATACATATATGTAAGTATATAAATACCAAACTCCTTTAATCCATAACTTGATTATAAGATAATAGAATGCTGTCCCTATACCTTTTTTAAAAAAAATACCTTGGTCATACTGTTACCGAACTCAGATCCGGCTGCCCACCTGCTTGAGAAGGAGAGAAAAAGAAAACTCAGAAGTCAAACTTTGGTGTTAGAAAAGCAGATGTATTCAGCTGAAGGAGTGGTAGGCTATCC
The DNA here is from genome assembly GCF_000696425.1 of Galeopterus variegatus. Lineage (NCBI taxonomy): Eukaryota > Metazoa > Chordata > Mammalia > Dermoptera > Cynocephalidae > Galeopterus > Galeopterus variegatus. The sequence continues at coordinate 20,955 of NW_007736501.1, forward strand.
CATCTCAAAGATTGAGAAGGGTTTTACTGAAGGGTTTTTAAAGGAGGGGTTGAATGAATGGAATATGGGAGGTGAACAGCAGGAAAGGAGACATGAGCTACATATGTCTGTACGGGTCAGGTACAAGGTCTCGCCAAGGCCTCGGCTGGTTTCTGTTCTCATCTTCACTGTCATCTCAGGACCCTGTAAGATTCTGATTTGTGCAGGTGTACTTGGCTAGTGCCCAAGGTCAGTTTCCAGTCCTTTGGCCTTGATCATTTCTCAAAACTCTACAAGTCTCAAAGAAAGAACTGTTAGCTTTGCAAAGTACTGATTAGCTTCTCAGCCTTGTTTTCCCATTTAGCAAGCAAAATAAGAAAGTCAGGCGATGGAAGAAAGACTGGAGAGAAAAAAAACTGTCTTTTTAAAAATCCCCCCAACCTCTCTGCAGCCCAGGCTGCAACATGTCCCAACATGGCCTCAGTCCTGCTCACTCCAACAATCCAGTTTGCACATTTAGAGTTACTTACTGTCTTTTTAAAAATCCCCCCAACCTCTCTGCAGCCCAGGCCGTCTTAGGTCCCAACATGGCCTCAGTCCTGCTCACTCCAACAATCCAGTTTGCACATTTAGAGTTACTTACATTGAAGTAAAAAATATTCAAGAAATTTATCATCATTATTTCTTGACATTTCTATCTGTCCACCGATTCAAACATAATTATTTAATAAAGTGCCTAGTAAGGATGAATCCTGAAATGCAAAATCTAGCAATTGTTTTTCATAAGCTAAGTCGAGTATCAGAATATTTTCCTATAAGAGATTAGGAAATCTTGAAGACTGTATAATTGAAAGACAAGTTAAATAAAACAGCAAAGTAGATGGCCTATAAGAAAAGAGACCTCAATGCAGGCTGGAGACTTTGGATAAGATTTTACAGGCCTTTTTGGTGAATCATAGGTCATGATGTTGACTTTCTCTTCTTTACATTTGGTTAATTCCATTTGCCGCACAACTTGTCTGCACATTAAAAGTGGAGCCACCTCCATTCTCAGCGCCCAACTCAATCAAAGAACCTGTTCCTCAAAAGGGTTGCATTTTCCAAAGATTCTCAAGGATTCCCGGGCAATCCATGTAATACGGTAGTCTCAATTTTATTTCTTCTCAATCACTTTATTTTTCTTTCTGTGATACTGTCAGAGCCCACAGTTAATATGTCACCCTAGTTCATGAAAATACTATGGAGTTTTGTCCATCTATTTTTGATAGATCAAGTCAAAAATATATTATAACCACTTGAAAAATAACACCGTGAGCTTGTGACCGCTCTTTATTAAGAGCAAATAGAGATTTCTGTGAAAGGTTTCTCAAGGCCACATGTCATGTTTTGTTGTGAGTTTAAATGTCTCTATACTATGGTACTACTTAAAAAGAAAGTCATTTTGCTACTTAAATATCTTCTAAATTGTATAAATAAGGCAGGTTTGGATGATTTTGCTAGAAATTGCAATACAATATAGACTTTGCCACGTCAATTTGCGAGAAAGATCATGGCAGTTTGGGGAGCCTTCCAATTATTATGTTTTTTATATCTTGGTAAACAATGTGTGAACATCTCATCAGTCATGCCCACATGTCATCAGTCATGCATTAGCATTCTTCCAAACTGCAGGGCCAAATTAGCATTCAGAGAGCGACCAAGTTTCACGTGGACTCCATCAACAGGAATCAGTTCGCCTTGTAGCTTCAGCATGTGAAGGAGAAGCAGATCTACCTTGTTCAGGTTGTGACTCCCATGTCTCAGACAAAGGAGATGCCTTCTACCACCAGAAATGGAAGAATGTTGAATTTCTTCCAGAAACCTGCATCATTCTTTTCAATAACTCATGTGAACACACATCTGATTCTCATCCTATGTCTTTACAATTCTCTACTGGCTTCCTATGCATTGCCTTTAAGATTATGTTTAAACCCCATGGCATGGGGGAGAAGTTCTTTCAAGACCTCTCACCTTCCAACCTCTTCAGCATCACTTCCTCCCTTGCCTGAAGGCGCAGCCATATGAAGTTCCTGAGGGTCATCCACACTCACCGTGCCATCTCCCATCTGTCTCCAGGCTGTCCAAACACAGTGACATCTGCTTAGAATATTACACCACCCAACCTGAGCCATTCCATCTGTCTCTGCCTATTTTTCAAGACTCACCTGATGAGTGACCTTGTCCAGAAAGCCTTTCAAACATATTGGATCACTCTTGACACCCGTAGGAATTTACATACCTATGGTTGATCTGTTTGTCTCACTTGTAAGCTGTTCAAAGGGAGAACTATCATATTAATCACGGTATCGCCAATGCCCACCATAATGTGCTCAGCACATTAGAAAGCACTTTTTAAATGTTGAATGAAGGACATGGTCTTATGTTATACCACTTCATTCATAGATTTCTGAAATCATTTTATTGGAAGTCTTGCAAATGAGGGAAACATACCACAAACATATATTTTTTATAAAAGGGAATTCGTTCTATTATTTTATATGATTATAAAATACAGGCTATTTTTAAATATGCAATATAAAAAATACATAAAAACAAAGAAGAAAATTAAAATCATCATCCAGAGATAACCTCTGCTAATATTCTCTATTATATTGTATCCTTTTTATGCAAAGATATGTTTTAAAGAATATGTGAGACATACCATTTGATAATTGTGTTACCTGCATTTTAGACTTCATGGTAGTCAGCTTTCTCTGTCAATAAATGTAGACGATGATGACAGCAATCACAGTTAATATGCAATAGACACTTTTCTAAGTCCTCTGCGTATATTAACTCATGTAAATTTTAAAACAGTCCTATCGGATTGCTATTATCTTTATTTTACAGAACTAAAGCACAGAGAAGTTACATAACCTGCCCCAGGTCACACAGCTGCTAAGTGGCTGAAACTCAGTTTTAAGCTCGACAGCTTTGCTCTAGAACCCAGGTTCTGAACCATAGACGACACTATCATCCATCTACAATTTCATTTTTTTTTTCCTTTTTGTCCTTTTTACTGACTGGTAACGGGATCGCAACCCTCGGTGTTGCTCCTGCACCGCGCTCAGCCAGTGAGCGGGAACCGGTCTCCACATGGGATCCGAACCCTCTCCAGTGTGCCACCGGGCCGGCCCTACAATTTCATTTTTAATGGCTGCACAATTTTAAATTGTAAGCATGAATCTTAATATATTTAACAATTCCATTATTGTTAAACATTTCAGCTTTTCCCATTTTTCAGTATAATAAAAAATGCCACGATAAATAGCTTTGTGCAATCATCTTTGCATGATTGTCCAGTTATCTCGTTACAATAAATCCCTATTTTCAAATTGTTCTTCTCTTTGGACACTATACTCCCTCTACATGCGCCTCTTGTCAGTTCTGCAAACCCACCAAGCCCTTTCCTGCCTCCGCCTGGAACATTTTTCTTCCAACTGTTCTCATGACTTTCATCCTTCAGGTCTGAGCTGAAATATCACCTCCTCGGAAAACTCTTCCCTGACCACTCTATCTAACTATAACCCCGCTTTTGTTATTCAGTATTATTGCATGTAATTTATTTCATTCAAAGCACTAAAGTTCCAATAAAATATATACCCGATAATCTTCCTTTTTATTTCCTTCTCCTGCACCCCCAGTATCCTGTGAGCTCCATGAATACACAGACCATGCCTATTTTATAGAACATGGTTTCCACAGAGCTTACCAGGCTCAGCCTATAACAGGCATTTAAATACTAATTGTATGAACAAGGAAATTTTAAGTATAATTTCTGAGTCAAGGAGATGTCATGACAATGTCAATTGAAGGCATTGACTTTCTTTCCCTAAAAACAAATCACCAAGAAAAATGACAGAATCAGCAGAACAGCAGGCGTGTCTGTAGGAAGATACAATATGATCAAACCTTTGAAGTAAAGAATTTTGCATCTTCCTGAATTAATTACTGTTCTTGGCCAGAAGGCAGATGTTTCGAGGTACCTCAGGAAAATTCATGTCAAAAGTGACTTCAGGTCCAATGTCATGTTGTGAGTTCGTGGGAAGCAGGGACTACCTTTGGGGCTTGCCAGTGAGAGTTCCATCTAGCATGGATCGTGGCTGGAGTACGAGCTGCTGGAGCAGAGGAAATTAGGTTTGCTGCTTCTAAATTCCTGAAGAGGGTAATGTTTATTTAATAGTCTGTCAATGACCCAAACCATGCATTTGAAGACAATCTCTCCAATTGTTAGTAGATTCATTCGTTTTAAACCTACAGCCCAGTCTGATGGTCACAGTCTCAGTTTGTTATAGCTATACCCCAAGCCAGAGGGCATGCTGCACTTCAAAAACATATAAAAGTCATCAAAGGGCTCTTTGTTTTTCAGGATTAGTGTTTCATTACAGTGAGGGAAAAGGAAAGGTCTGGATAGGACTAAATGGCTACACTTGGAACTATTAAAGTATATTTTGTTTTCAGCAACATTCAGATTGACACAGGTGATTCAAAACGTACCTCCCCACTCAACTTTCCCAAATTAAAAAAAAAAATTATTTTAAATAATTTATCTTAGAGAAAGAGTTCTTGAGGAAGAAGTCTCTTGATTCAAAACGTACCTCCCCACTCAACTTTCCCAAATTAAAAAAAAAAAATTATTTTAAATAATTTATCTTAGAGAAAGAGTTCTTGAGGAAGAAGTCTCTTTCAAGTTCAGGAGAAGAAAAACTGTATGTGATTTGAATGTAAGCCAAGAAGATATATTCATTAGCTGGAACCCTTTTATAAGAATAAAGAATAGCTTAGTGTTGTATCTGAAGGTCAAAAAATAAATGGCTTTGGAGGATGAGAATAAAAATATAGGAGCTGTATCCCGGATGATACTAAGGCTGGTGTTTATAAAATCAAGTTATGCAAAGACATGAGGTGGTACTCCTGTGCACTCTCATAAATGCACAGAAAAGCAGGAACAACTTCAGTGAATTCAAGTTAACCTGTGAATGAAATGGTACTATAAGGTATAGTGATATATCTTATAATAATAACCCTTCCCTACTTAGTTTTCCTGCAAAAAGATTTGGATGGAGGAAGTCCAGCAAACTTAGGTATACCTGTGCATGTAGACAGTGAAAGTAATACTTAAAACCCAAAGTTACAATCATGCAATCCCCTACAAAATACCCACAGGCTTTCTGTATTTTCATTATTCTCACACATACACCCAACCTGCTTCCCCAGATACACACCTGGTTCTTGAAAGCACCTTGCAGTCACTAAAAATGGTGTCATGGAGCCTCCAAAAGTAGGTCAGTTTCCCTATTGTCTTCCCTTCCCCTCCTGAGTGCTGAGCTCTGAGCTGGCCTGCAGAGCCAAGATAATTTTCTAATTCCACTTTGAATAGCAACAAAAGGAAGAGCAAAAATGTGTTATGAAAGACCCCCTGTCTCCCCTCTATTACCAGAGGATAATTCTCTAAATTCCAAAAGAAAAAAAGTGAATACAAAATAAAAATAGTCAATACCTTTGGTTTCCAAATTAGAACTTAGTATTTCTCTGAAAAGCTTTGGAGAGAGGCAGTTACTAAAAACAAAAAAATGGGGATATACAGAGAACACAGGCTATCAGCCTAGAAAAACGAGTTCAAATCTTGGTGTTACTTCACACGAGAAGGTAGCTGAATACCCAATAAACAGGTGTTTAATTTCATTAGTCAGCAAGGAAATGTACAGTTAAGCCACCATGAGATACCACCCTGCACCAACAGGAATAGCTACAATGAAAATGACCAAAACAAAGGAAAGAAAAAAAAGTAGAATTCTCACATGCTCTTGATGGGAGTATTTATTGTGCAACCACTATCTGTTTTACAATATATTCTAAAGCTGATGATATTGATAAATTACGAGCCAGAAATTCCACTCAGTTTATACTGGATAAAATGTGCACATATGTTCACCCAAAACTGTCAGAATGTTTATAGCAGTACTGTTTGTAATAGCTTACATTTAGGAGCTATTCAAATGCTTATTAAAAGAATAGATATACAAATCATGGTGAATTTACAAATGAAATTCCATACAGTAGTGAGAATAAATGACTTTTATCTACACACAGCAACATAAATGAATGTCATAAATATAATGTTGAGTGTAAGAGGCCAGACACTAAAGGCTGCACATTGTATGATCCCTTTTGTACAAAGTACAAAAACAGGCAAGACCATTCTATGTGTTAGAAGTCAGGATGTTGGTTAACTTGAGGCTGGGGGCAGTGGTTTATGACTAGAAGGGAACAGGTTGAGTCTTTGGTCACTGGTAATATTCTGTTTCATGGTCTGGATGCTGTTTCCACAAATATGTCCAATGTGTGGAAATCCATCAGGATATATATAAATTTAAATAGCTTTAAAAATTTTTGGCGCCCCCAATTGCTAGCTGCGTACGTCCTTGGATATAATTATACAGTATGTACTCTGTACCAGAATTCTGACTGCTTTATAAATATTAATGCATTTAATCATCCATAAGTTATGATATAGGTTATAGTTATTATTATTATTATTCCCATTTTATAGAGGCGGGGGGGAACTGATACACGGTGACGTAACTCACCCAAGACCCCACGGCCATACATGCAGGAGCTGAGCTTCTAACTCAGCCTGCCTCTCTAAGGATTCAGGGTCCTTAGCCACTATACTGTGTGGCCTCCCTAGAAAGTTAACATCGCTGATTACCATTCTCTCTTTATAAAAGGACAATAATACTTGTACACCAAGAGTTGCCCTAAGGATTAAATGGTATAATACATAACAGTCATCAGGCCCCCAAGGTTCTTAACTAATGTTGACTTAAAGCATGACTGCTCTACTTTTCTGATCAAAGTTGACAATAGATCTCCCTAGTTCAAGGTCAACGAAGTTGTCATTCACATACTTCTTTCTCCTTCTTCAGGTCCCATTGGGATCCAATGTTTTCAACACCCTGCTGTGTTTCTATTCCTCTCTCCGCTCCCCTTCCCCCCAGCCATTTCTTCCTACTAATTGGGGCTGCCCTGCCTGAATAGTATGGGACATCCCTACATTTTAAATTTGTTTCAAAATTAACTTGTCCTACATTTTAGGTTTGCTAATGGTTGCTAAGTGACAAGAATGCATCTAACTGATATTATTCCACCAAAGTTAGCAATTCACAATTTAACAATAGTCAGATAAAAACCAAATAAGGGAATCTAATGTTGGAAATTTCAAGTAATGAGCTATTTGGGAAAACATTTTGGGTCGGATAATGTCTTGAAATAAGAATAACATTTTTTAGGATTTCACATTATCTATATTGGTTTATATGAACATGATTTCATTGAATCATCACAGCAACCTACAGGGCAGGTATTAGTATTATTTTGCTCATTGTATAGATGAGAGAGCTGATGTTTAACAGGTTTAAATTCATTTATTTGACAAATACATAATAGAGCAATTACCCAGCATCAAATACTGTTCTGGGTTCACTGGAGCTTATATTCCCAAGAGGAGAGACCAGCCGTACACAAATGACAGACGAAGTATATGAAAATAAATTCATATACTTGTTAATGTTATGAAAAAAGGAACAAGACAAGATGATGGGATAAAAAGGGGCTGATGGGACAGAAACTCTATTTCATCCTGAAAAATTCAAGGTAGAATCTCCTGTGCCTTTTCAGTTCCTTGCCAACAGTACGTCTGCACCCAAACTACACATTAGAGTCACTTAGGGAGCTTTTAAAAAATACCTGTGCCCAAATACCACTCCCAGAGAGACTTTTAAATGAGGTATTATCCCTTTAAAGGCAAAACAATTTAATGTGGCCCAGAAATGACAGCACTTGCTGCTGTNCAGCCTGCCTCTCTAAGGATTCAGGGTCCTTAGCCACTATACTGTGTGGCCTCCCTAGAAATTTAACATCGCTGATTACCATTCTCTCTTTATAAAAGGACAATAATACTTGCACACCAAGAGTTGCCCTAAGGATTAAATGGTATAATACATAACAGTCTTCAGGCCCCCAAGGTTCTTAACTAATGTTGACTTAAAGCATGACTGCTCTACTTTTCTGATCAAAGTTGACAATAGATCTCCCTAGTTCAAGGTCAACGAAGTTGTCATTCACATACTTCTTTCTCCTTCTTCAGGTCCCATTGGGATCCAATGTTTTCAACACCCTGCTGTGTTTCTATTCCTCAAGGTTTTCAACACCCTGCTGTGATTCTATTCCTCTCTCCGCTCTCCTCCCCCCAGCCATTTCTTCCTACTAATTGGGGCTTTCCTGCCTGAATAGTATGGGACATCCCTACATTTAAATTTGTTTCAAAATTAACTTGTCCTACATTTTAGGCTTGCTAATGGTTGCTAAGTGACAAGAATGCATCTAACTGATATTATTCCACCAAAGTTAGCAATTGACATTTTAACAATAGTCAGCTAAAAACCAAATAAGGGAATCTAATGTTGGAAATTTCAAGTAATGAGCTATTTGGGAAAACATTTTGGGTCGGATAATGTCTTGAAATAAGAATAACAGTTTTTAGGATTTCACATTATCTATATTGGTTTACATGAACATGATTTCATTGAATCATCACAGCAATCTACAGGGCAGGTATTAGTATTATTTTGCTCATTGTATAGATGAGAGAGCTGATGTTTAACAGGTTTAAATTCATTTATTTGACAAATACATAATAGAGCAATTACCCAGCATCAAATACTGTTCTGGGTTCACTGGAGCTTATATTCCCAAGAGGAGAGACCAGCCGTACACAAATGACAGACGAAGTATATGAAAATAAATTCATATACTTGTTAATGTTATGAAAAAAGTAACAAGACAAGATGATGGGATAAAAAGGGGCTGATGGGACAGAAACTCTATCTCATCCTGAAAAATTCAAGGTAGAATCTCCTGTGCCTTTTCAGTTCCTTGCCAACAGTACGTCTGCACCCAAACTACACATTAGAGTCACTTAGGGAGCTTTTAAAAAATACCTATGCCCAAATACCACTCCCAGAGAGACTTTTAAATGAGGCATTATCCCTTTAAAGGCAAAACAATTTAATGTGGCCCAGAAATGACAGCACTTGCTGCTGTTGATGCCTTATGTTTAATGTAGAACATGAACAAACTTGCACTGATCTTTGATCACTCACCTAGTTTTACTGAGGCTATTATGTGGGGTTTTTCCCTGTGAGCAGAGTAATCTGTCTCTAGGCAGTGAGAGAAGATAAACCTTCAAAACATAAATGAGCATAAACATTTCCTTGCAGGCCACAAAAGATCACTTTTAAGTTTTTAAAATATGTATCATTAAGGTTGTCCTTCTGGCCATTTTAATCAAGAAATCTTTGCAAAGATTGAAAGGAAATAATAGGTTCTATTATATATTTTTTTCTACTGAGTGTCCCTAAATCAAATATATCTTCTCCTGGTGTAAACTCTCAGCATGGAGGAATTTGAATTGATGTCAAATGACACTATGGTCCACCCTTTGCCCATTAAGGCAAGAGGGGTGTTTGTTGCATAGGAAAGAGAAAGTCTTTACAGGGAGAATGTAGAATAATTTCATTCGTGACCTCGTTCATGGAGAAAAAAAAAGGAGTCAGAGAAAAAGTGGGGGTGGGGAAGGAAAAGAAAAAAATGAGAAAATTGGGAGTGTGAAAAAGGAAAGGGATGTGGACGCTGTGGTTTAATTCTGTTGAACCCACTCAGAAGTCAGAGGAAAAACAAAGGAACACAAGAGAAACTCAGGCCTTAATCCAAGGCTGTTTCTCACTTAAGCTTGTGGCTTTCTTTTTGCTTATTGGAGGCAGGATCGTTCAAGCAGGGTGGTCATTAATAATGCTGCTGCTCATTTGCTCTCCTCTGGCTTCCATTCATCCACCTCTGGCCTTCCAACTACTTCCGTCTTTGTAGGGCCAGCCAGAGCCCAGGTCAGACTGAATTTGCTTCTCTGTTACTTGTATAACCCTAGGGAGTCATCTTGTTATGAAAAATTATTTTCAAATCACCATCATAAAGATTAATAAATAATAAAATTATTATTCAGGATCAGATATTTTGAAGACATTCATGGAGGAAAAAAACGGAGTCAGAGAAAAAGTGGGGGTGGGGAAGGAAAAGAAAAAAATGAGAAAATTGGGAGTGTGAAAATAAAGGAAAGGGATGTGGACGCTGTGGTTTAATTCTGTTGAACCCACTCAGAAGTCAGAGGAAAAACAAAGGAACACAAGAGAAACTCAGGCCTTAATCCAAGGCTGTTTCTCACTTAAGCTTGTGGCTTTCTTTTTGCTTATTGGAGGCAGGATCGTTCAAGCAGGGTGGTCATTAATAATGCTGCTGCTCATTTGCTCTCCTCTGGCTTCCATTCATCCACCTCCGGCCTTCCAACTACTTCCATCTTTGTAGGGCCAGCCAGAGCCCAGGTCAGACTGAATTTGCTTCTCTGTTACTTGTATAACCCTAGGAAGTCATCTTGTTATGAAAAATTATTTTCACATCACCATCATAAAGATTAATAAATAATAAAATTATTATTCAGGATCAGATATTTTGAAGACTTTGAGATCTATACAAAATCTTTTAATAAGGTAGGAAGTTTTGGGGGAGTTTAATAAAATGAGAGAATGGCTAAATTTGGAAGCATAGTTTAGCAAAACCATGTTTGCGATTAGCTAGGATAGTGGTCATAAGTTAAGAGGATTTGCACAAGGTCAGTAAAATTGCTCTTAACTGGTAAAGCAAAATATTTCCTCAGACCTTTAGGGAAAGTCAACTCAGGTTATTGAACGAATGTAAGAAACTGGATGGAGGGTTTAAAAGTGAGAGCGTACAGAAACTATGTTATTATAATCAAAACATTTTGTGTCAAAAGTTTTACTGAGTCTCATGGGTTAATGCAATGGCAGTCATACATTCAATTCCTGTGTTCAAGAAATATATAATCTATCAGAAAAGTATTGGGAGGCTTTTTTCATGCAGTGAAATTCACATAAGTTTTGTGTTTAGAAAGTTCTATATAAATACACAGATCCAAATATAGGAAGAAATTCTACTTCAGCCAGTATCCATCAGTCACTGCCTGTGAGTCACCTTTTCCATTACGCCCATGACCCCTAGCTGTGGGCATTATCCCTATATGATGAATAAGGACACGGTGGGTCATACAAGTTAAATGACTTAGTTGAACTCCCACAGTTAGTGTAGAACCCATATAGGAATTTAGGTCTCGGATGCCAAAGACAAAACTCCTTTCCATTTCACCACATGATCCCCATTAGGAAACATTAATTGATGGTCAGGTGCTTGTTATATTAGTTCATCCCTAATCCTCAAAACCAATGGTTCTCAAAATTTGGTGGGTATCAGAATCACCTGGGGAACTTGGTAAAAATATAAAGTCCCATGCCCTGTCCTCCTTTAATGAGCTTGTCCTCTGTGTTCTTTATTAGCTCTCCATCTAAATTTGAGAATCACTGGACAAAGCCACTCATATTACAGATGATCTACAGAGTTTAGTAGTTTGCTCAAAAGCCCAATGTTAATAAATGGTGGAGCCTGAATTCAACCCAATCTGATTCCAAAGTCTTTGCTTCTGAACTTGAAGCACTACACTAGTGGAGATAAAAGGCATGGAAAGCATGTGCTACATAGGACCAGTCTTCCTTGCTGGAGATGGTAAAATACTGTATGACCACTGATAAAAAAAAAAAAAGAAAAGCAAAGAAAAGAAACCCCACACAGTGAAATTTCCAAGCAAGGTTTTGATTCTCCAAGAGCCAGAGTGATGTGTGCAATGTACTAAGGGTTGTTGATGGTCGAGATACTCAGCTCTTCTTTTTGAATCCTGCAATCCTTTGCTTTTGCCTCTGCCCTTGGACCCCCATGAATTTTGACCTAAGTATATTTGTCAGTCTCTCCTTTGCTGGAGACGCCTTACTGCACCTGAATGATAATTCAACTGTGTGTGTGCGTGTACGTGTGTGTATGTGAAGAGAACAGTTTGAGAATCCCAAAGTTAGCTCTAAAAAGAGTATAAGAGGAATGGTCCTGGGGTAGACTGTTGAGAAGGAAGATTGTCTCTACTTTTTTAGATCTCTGTTTCTGGAAAATATCTTAGTCTAAGGGTAGCCAATTGCTCTCACTAGTTCTTGCTAACCTAAACCGTATGATCCATTTGTCTTGTAGATAAAAATCAAATGGCATTCAAAATAAAGGTGAAAAATGTATGTAGTAATATTTTAGAGGGAAAACTTATACATTTAGAGAAAAGTATAACATTTCCAAGGGCCTCTGGCTAATTCTTTTTGGAACAGATAGAGACAGGTGAATTTTTTTTCAAATAACACATTTGGGGATGGAAACTACTTTCTGAACTGAGGAGTCAAGCCAAACAGTAACCATGTCTATTCTCCAAAGAGTCCAGTGAGTTCTCAGAAGGTGCCTGAGATTCAGGTGAATAAAATCTGAACCAGATACTTATTTAGTACAGTACAACCCCTGCAGCCTTTCACAGTATAAATAGACAGCTGACAATTTGCCACCTTTAATAAAATGCCCCTTGCCTTTCTGCCTTGGTCTATGCATCAGCAAAATGTGCTAGCCATGGGAGCACCCCCAGCCCAGAGCAGATACCGCATTGGTACCCCCTCAAATTTCCCTCCATGCTACACGGTGATTTTCAAATCCCATTGTGCATTCTTTATAGGCAAACTATTAAAAATCATAAAATGTTCATTATTTTAAAGAGGACTCTTAAGTAAATACTTCGGCTGCAATGATTCTAAAAGGACAGCTTTTGGCCCTTGTTAGGACACAACCACTCTGGCCTTGCTTCAAGTTATTCAAATATGAAGAATAAGTAAATACTTCGGCTGCAATGATTCTAAAAGGACAGCCAGTTTTGGCCCTTGTTAGGACACAACCACTCTGGCCTTGCTTCAAGTTATTCAAATATGAAGAAGCTCTTTCTCTGCTTAAGCCCCTTGCACAGCGATCCCCCAGCATAAGACATTCTCCTTCCCTCCACTCTCCATCCCTGTCCCCAAACTTCTCATGTCTGACTCTTCATTTCAGTCTTAACTCCAATGCCACCTCCTCAGAGAAGCCTTCCCTGACCCCTTATGGAACAAGTCTGTACCTATTCAATTTGCTTCATGATCATTTCTTTTACACCATTTATATTATACACCATTATATACTTACATATTACTTTGGTTACTTTCTTATTATCTGAATCCCCACAATACTGTAAGCCCTAAGGGCAAGGAACACCCTGTCACCTAGCATAGCATTTAGCACATAAAAGATGCTCAAGAAATATTTGAATCAAAGGAGCAGCAAGAGCAAGGGATTGAGACTGAGCCACTTTCTTGTCTCTCCTACCCATTACCCTCCAATCATGCAGACTTTATATTCCAGCAGAATCCTAACAAGCTTGCAAAGAAACTTAGAGATAATATACCCTGATGATCAAGAACATAGGTACAAATCCCAGCTTTGCCATTTTGTAGTTCAATGAATTTGGGCAAAATGTTTTATCTTTTTGTGTCTAAGTTTCCTCATCTATAAGTTGGAGATAATAATTGTTTCTATTTCAAGAGATTGTAATGAAGCTTGAATACTTTAACACAGGTTACATGCTTTTAACAGAGGCTGGCACATAAATACTTGCTGTTATTCCTCAGGAAGCAGTTTTAAAGCTCCATACAGGGGCTCTAGCACCTGCAGGAGCCCCAAGTTCTCTACAGGATGGATAAAGCCACCTAACTGAGAGCCAGAGTTGTTTATTTTAAATACAGAGACATCAGCTAGATTCTTCATTTTTTAGCTAGAAAGTGGCTTACTGCTAATTATGGAGAATCTGTCTCATCGAGTGGAATTCCAGAGGACTTTAAGCAATATATTTCCATGCCATTCGCATGCTTCAAGGAGCAACGTCTATGCCATTAGTAGGATTAATTCGTTTCACCAATAGATGGGTATACACAGTAGAAGGGACTATCGTAGGCCAGAGAATGAGTAAATAAAAATGCTTGGAAAAGGGTGTAGCAACCCTGTTTCACAATTCAGCACTCACTTCAAAAGACTGAGCTGTCAGTCCTTTAGATTTCCTGTTCTATCTCCCAATATAAGTTTTAATTGGATTTATCTAAGTAAATTTCTCTCTTCAATCTTTGACTTGCAAAATCAACCCTTGTGGGCACATCTGATCCCTATAACCCAATTAGGGAATTGTTGATTTATTTCAAGAAACTGTTCCCTGAACATGAAGGTAAATCTCTCTGTTGCTGTTCAGATCCTATATTGCTCTAAGCAGTTAGGCTGACTAATATTTGCTCTGCTGCTGAAATCAGAGTGATAAGTCATTAATCCTGCTGAATAATTAACATATATGAGAGAAAGGGAGGAAATACTCAACATCTGTGAGAAGTTTCAGGGACTGTTAGGTAATTAGCAGCAATAGTGGGTGGAAACTTGCTCACTTTGGAAAGTTCTGTCATAAAGACAATAACTTTGGTAAGAATTTTGTAGAAGAGCAATAACCTAAAGCAAAACTGTAAAGGAAACAGCTCATTCCTGGTGTAGCTACTACCCTTTCAGTGCTCTCTTCCCCTCCATCTTTAGTGGTTTTGAAATAAAGAGCTGTCATCTACTATAACAGAGGAGAGTGACCTTTTACAGAGGAGAGCGGCTCTGAAAAGCAGATATATTTTAACAACATTAGTAGTTTAGTAAGGCATCCCTTGTACAGGATCACTGGACTCTCCTGCCCCAGGAACTTTGAAAGAGGATTCCACAGTACCCAGTAAACATTTCTTTCACTTTTAACAACATTAGTAGTTTAGTAAGGCATCCCTTGTACAGGATATTGTATTATATGAGGTGAACCACAAAGCAATGGATGTCAATGGTGGAATTTCACCAACTGAGACACCTTAGTAGAGGGAGAAAGAAATAATATTGCTAATAATTGATAATATTTTATGATGAAAATGGACACCACCATTTAAAGAATGTTTAGAGGACAAGAAATCTGCAAAGAAGACTGAGAAAGAATCAGCAGAGAGATAAAAGGAAAAAAACAGGATTAAATGGAGATATAGTCACCAAATATAGAGAAATCATCAAGCATTGGCAGATGTGCAAAGGGCTCAAAGAAGATAAGGATCATAAAGTATCCAGTCTAAGTCATTGGGTACCTTAAAGAGAGCAGGCTCAGGGCTCAGTGAACTGAGGAGAAAATACAGCCTGAGGAAGTGGAGATGACATGGAGACTACGCGGTTTGAGTTTGTTCTTTAGAACCTATCCAGACCTCCAGTTGTGGAAGCACCCTTACCCAACAACTCAAAACTCAGGACTGAAATCACTGAACCTCCAGCTCCCTCTGCTCCAGCCCCAAGGACCAGCAGTCCCTTTGCCATAACAGAGCCGTGTCCTATTCCACAGCCCAGCAGATTTAGAAGTCTGCTGACCTGTTGGATAGATCATACTGAGGCACTCATAGGAAAGTGGCAAATTAGAGAACAAATCCTCAGATATCAACTAAGAGGTCAAAATTCAGAATTTTATTGAATCATAACAGGAGTTCTTTAGAAGATATACTTCTCTCCCCTCCACACACACACACACACACACACACACACACACACACACACACACACACACTTGCTGGCTTTTAGTCTGAAAACCTAGTGAGGGTCTCAGTTGATTTTTGCAGGACCTACAGGAATCACAAGGGATTGTGGATCTGATCACTGGAGCTCTCCTGCCCCAGGAACTTTGAAAGAGGATTCCACAGTACCCAGTAAACATTTCTTTCACTGTGTAGTAGTGAGGGCTCCATTTTCAGTCAGTCACATTTTGAAGCTGCTTTTCTAGTAAGGGTCTCACACAAAAGGATCAATGAAATGTGTGCTACTAGTAATAATATGTTTAATTTCTTTCAACTCGAGAATGGCAGTCAATTAAAAAATGTAATTATTTCCCCCCACAGGAGAATTTATATTGACTTAGTGACTTTGGGCACTCTTCTCTGTAATATCCTGCATATTATTTTAGCAAAAATGAAATTAAATATTCTAAAACATTACCATATTTACTGTTTCCAGTATAGCAGCTTACAGTTTAGATCCTGAAAGGACTGCTTTTTGAGTCATAAATAAATACTTTTATTTATGGATGGGTACACTGATGGAGGGGTAGGTAAATGATTTGCCCAAAGATGCTAATGTGTTCCCAGCTGTGGGAGAAGCTAGAGAATGGAATAGAACCTAAATCTAATTCCAAGCTCAATGCCTGTTTCTATGCCACCCACTTCTCTGTCCACTTTAACTAGCTACTTTTAAAAACTTATTTCATTTCGAATGTACAATTATGAAAAGAAGTTATCTCATCTGCTTTTACCATGTAGTGAAGTTGTGTCAGAACGCATAACAAAACAAAGTCATTCATTTCTTTAAAACTATTTTCAGCATATGGCACCTTTCCTCTCCATGTTAATGTTGGAGAAAAGTGTAAGATAATTTATATAGTAGGCTGAGTTTGTGTTCAAAAGTTTCAGAGAGCTGTAAGCCTAGAAGAGAGGAAAACAACCACCCAGAGCATTGGGAAAGTCTTCACAGAAAAGACCATTTTCATTGGGTGAGTGGAAAAGAAGCAGTTAATGGGTGTGCAAAGGAGCAGAAGAAGGGGGTTGGAGGTCATGGTACATCTGCAAAGGGAGGCACGGGGGAGCAGTGGAGGGTGAGGCTGAGAAGTAGGTTGGGGCCCGACTATAAAGGGCTTTGTAGGAATTTATACTTTATTCTCTTAGAACTTGCTACCATGGAAGTGGTCCTCTAGACTGCAATATCTTGCAGAATTTGTAGCAGCACAGGACTATGCAGTCGTTTTTTTCTGGTCATTCCATGGGACAGTTCACCCGATGACAGGTCCTGAGGTTGAAGCCAGCACACTCCACTGCTCAGTGTCTGTAATGGGGCCTCAGCTGTGCCCCTCCGCCTTGAGAACACGTGTGGGCAAGGAAAGGAAGATATTCGACTTTTATTCTGAGGTAAAAGGAAATGTTATCACAGTAGGCATTTTACATACATGATCCTCTTTAATTCTTCCAACAAGTCTATGGCGGTAGGAATGATTAACTCCCCATTTTTAGAATGAGGAAGTTGAGAAAATTGATATTTAGAAAGAGTAGTTGACTAGCCCCAATTCACCATCATAACAACTTTACAGGTTACACTTAATGCATTTCAGGTACTATGCCTGTATAATATATATTTCATATATTGTCTGTTTTCATCTTCACAACCCTATAAGGTCATATTTTATTCCCACTTTGTGATGAGGAAACTGAGGCTAAAGCATGCTGCACAACTTGGCTCATGCCAGAACTGGGATTTGAACCTGAGTCTAGCTGATTCCCAAGCCTGTTCTTTTCCTGTAAGTGGCACTTTTGTGTATATTTTGCAGATAACGGATATGCAGCTACAGTCTTCTCTCCTTCTCGGCGAGAGAGCAGTAGAGTCCTCACAGGCAGGGTTACAGCGTGGGCGCCAGATGCACGTCTCTCCTGGGGCATCTTCAGACTGGCCTGTGTATGTCACAGAGCAGGAGTTTGCCTTTGTTTTGTCTTTCGATGACGCTGAAACATGTAGGCCACATCCCGTTTTTCCTTCTTCCTACCAACATGCCCAAATTTTCTACGGAAATCACTTCTCTGGGTAGTAACATTAGAGAAATTAAAACGCAGCATAAGGAGGATGGCCACTTAAATTATTGTCAGTTATTCATTCCTAATTTCTGTATCATATTTAAACAAAGAATAGAGCCTTGAGATAACAGGACACAGAACTACTAAATATTGATGGATTAAGAAGGTTGGAGAATGTCTCTGGCGTGGTGCACGCGAGGAGAGCAGATCCAGGTGAAGTCACAGTGGTATACACCATGGCTTTGTCTTATAATTCCAAAAGAAAATTAAATCCATAAGACTGTAACTTTCTCAGCTTTCCATTGCTGCACCCCCCCTGCATCTGCTCCCACCCTCCCTTTTCATTTCTATTATGGGAAGTTCCCTTCCTGCTATCTAAGTCCAATCCTGCACCTGTGTTTTAAATTCTACCTTTTCATATTCTCAGGAACCCAACATGATGAATTATGCCTTTTCCCTCCTCTATGTTCAACACGTCTTTCTCAACTAGGATTATTCCCTTCAACATGTAAGGATGCTCCAGCTTTGCACATCTTCAAACATACCCATTTGAGAAAACCCTTTCTTTGGTCTTATGTCCACCTTCAGCTATGACCCTATCTCTGCCTTTTCCTTTGTAATAAAACCTCTGACATCCTTGTCTGATCTTGTCACCTCCTTTTTCTCACCTCTCAACCCATTCCATCTGGTTTTCACTCCACTCCACAAACATCTCTTTGCCTAAATCTCTCTGTCACCAAACTGCTGGATGATTTCAGCCTTTACCTCACCTTCTTCGAATGCTCTCTTTTGTTGGCTTCTACTTCCTAAAATCTCATTTTTTCCCCCTACTTCTCTGGCTACTTAACTGCCCTTGAGGATGAATCCTTAAATGTTAGAGTTCCTTAAGTCTCCTTCCACACACTCTTCTCTTACCATTCACTGTCTCTCTAGGTGATCTCACCTATACCCACTGATTTATTTCCTATTTATACTCCAGTGACTCCCAAATTCCCTATCTCCACCCTGGATCTCTTTTCTGGGCCCATACCACACACCCAACTGTTTACTATATATCTCTAATTTAACATCTCAAAGGAACCTCAAATTTAGCAAGCCCAGACCAAATTGCTTGGTGTTCTCAACTAAATCTTAACCTCTTCTAATGTATCTCATTGATGTATAAACCAGAATCAAGAAGTCCCTTTTGAAACTACCGTCTCCTTTGTATCTCATATATCAACACATCACCAAATCTTACTGATCTTACCTGAGAAATATATAGTCATGCATCACTTAATGATGGGGCTATGTTCTGAGAAGTACATCATTAGAGAATTTCATCATTGTGCAAACATCACTGAGTGCACTTACACAAACCTAGATGGTATAGCCTACTACACACCTAGGCCGTATGGTTCAGCCATTACAATCTTATGGGGCCACCATCATATATGTATGTGGTTTGTTGTTGACAGAAATGTCTTTGTGCACCGGTAACTGTATCTCAAAACACCCACATCTCACCATCTCTCTGCCACGACCCTAAACCAAAATGCCTCTAGCCTAAAAGAAAATCATGACCTCTTAAATGGCTTTTCTTACATTAAACCTCATTTGGTCTGAGATGTTCTACACTTAGCACCATAGTGTGACACCCCACTTGCCACTACCAATAAATGCTTCAGAGGCATCCTGTAGTCCATTAGGATAGAGATCAGAGACCTTAACATGGGTCTGCATTTCTGGCATCTATTTCAGTCGAGGGAACTTGGCTTCTTTCTTGCTCCTACCTGCTACAGGACCTTTGTACATGCTATCACCTTCGGTCTGTCAATCTCTGACTCCCCTTCTTGATATATCTTGTTTTTGGAAGTCTGAGTTAGTTTACATGGGTCTGCATTTCTGGCATCTATTTCAGTCGAGGGAACTTGGCTTCTTTCTTGCTCCTACCTGCTACAGGACCTTTGTACATGCTATCACCTTCAGTCTGTCAATCTCTGACTCCCCTTCTTGATATATCTTGTTTTTGGAAGTCTGAGTTAGTTTAGGTCAGGATGCATTGTTTGAACTCTTTGTGGCCTTATTCCCTTTGCTCAAAGAATTTTACCCCAGACTTTCATTACACATTCAAAAATATGAATATTTATAGGATGCCCAACCCCATCATGAGTTTGGGAGCCCCATGCAAACAGGGAATGTGGCTGATTTTGCTCATTGTTGTATTTCTAGTAACAAGTACAGTGCCTAGAACATAGAAATTCTCAATAAAAACTTGAGCAGGGCAGACAGGCCAGCAGACAGGAAGGCAGGCAGGCAGGCAGAAAGGACTTAGACCATGTGCATGCAACCCCTCTTCCACACTCCTTCCCCTTACTTCCATCATACCCAGCCCAAAGAAAAAGCAGTGGCTCCAACAGGAAGGTGGCAATAATGTGATGATAGAACAGAGGTAGAGAGGCATCTACAGCACACCTGAAATGCTCTCAGTTTTTTCAGGCCTAATTCTAGAATCATCACATGCTATGTTTTTCCTGCCAAATACTCCCATTATCCTCCCATATTACAGACTTATCATCTGTGTCCTTCTTTGTTATTTCTGAGACACAGCACACGCTGATGCTGTCCCATGTATTTTAAGAATGTTGCTATAGTCATAAAAGAATTTTGATAAACACGTGTTTTGGACCGCTAAGAGAAAATTATGTAGCTTTCAGCATGTTGGCAAAGCAACAAAGGCCAGGGAATAAAGTGACATGACTTCCCTGGCTTCAGGGACTGAGTTTAGAAAAAGAGTTTATACACCTTGTAGAATGTTCGATTACACACTCATCATACTAGAAACACCAAAACATATGTGATAGGCAAACTTCGAGATTGATTCCAAAACCTTGATGTTAAAGTTTTGCACCAATCCAAAAAAGTGTGGGTAAAATATTGAAAGGTTTGTCATTTGTGGAAATACCATCTTCCTCCAGAGAGCTCATTTTTCCATTTTGTTCTGATCATTCTTTTATGCTGCAAAAAGAATTATAGCACAGAAAACAAAAAGAGTGAAATGGTGATCAGTCTTGCCTTTTACTTCTTTAAATGAAATGTTTTCTTCAAACCTCATTCTATTGTTCTTATTTCGAAGCTGGTGGGTATATGTCTTCAGATAACAGCTCTATATTTTGGGGGTTTGGGCTCTAATCAATTTCAGTCATGAAGAGTCCACACTTACAAAGCCATTCTTATTTCTTAGTCATGGAGATATTTTCCTTGAAATGCATTCTGAATACACTACTCTTAAAATTACATAACCTTTGCATTTTTTTATTCTTGTTTCTTAAATGCACTCATAAAATAGAAGTTTTTCAAATTTACTCTTGCATTTTCTCCAAACGCAAATTACACATTTCAGATTGTTCCTAAAACTCATGATTTATACATGCATATAAATGCATTTACTATAAGGATAATTACCATTATGACAGAAACCCTACCCAACTTAAGTTTCTGCAGAGTCTGAACATTGTCTAACCAAAGTTGCTTTGCTAAGTATTATCCTTATGGAACTCAGAAAAAGTAGGGAAAAATTCTGTTACATTTCAGAACAAACAAAAAATTTATTTTTTGGAAGAAAATAAATCTTATGCTCCTTTAACCAGTCTGGAGCTTGGAGTTTATTGAAGCATTCATGTTCTAACTTATCTGCATTTTTCAGCCTTGATTATTGCATTTGATAAGTATGAACATTATGTTATATTTTTCCCTCAGCTGCTTTCCTTTACGTTGCTTTTCCTGTTCTCTTGTGCCCCACATCTCAACTAAAACATTGGCAAGGTTTTGTCTTGTTTTCAATGGGCATTTAAGATGAATACTATTTTTGCCTTTGCCAAAAGAATTTAAGGACACTACTTTTGATATTGAAGATAATTATCTTATATGACTTAAATGATATCTTATTACCAAAAAAAATCCATGCAGTCATATTCTAGGACATCCATTGCTCCTTGATACCCTACATTTCACCCTGTCATACCTTCTTCTGTAACATTAATAAGAGTATGTAGTACCCTGCTCTACCCTTACATTTCATTTAATGTGGGCTCAGACATTAAGATAGTGTGGCTTACATATTAAGATTTAAATAAGTAAAATAAAATAGGTCAATATTATGCATATTACATTCTTAAAGATCAAAAGCCAATTGTAAGAAAATGATAATAAAAGTTGATGAAAAGAAGTGTAAAAAATTCACCCAGGGAAACGGTTTTCATGGCACTGCTGAATCCTATTAGCAGTTGCTCATATAGGACCTTATGTGATCTGAATGAAGTGACAAGGTATAGAAAATTTCTTGAATTTCTTGAACTACAATTTTGAGAAAGATGATAAATAAATCACCACCACTTACTGCATGCTCTCTGTGTAAGCCATTGTGCTAGGTGCTTTACAAATGTGACCTTATTTTTATTAAATTGTTTTTTTCCCACCTTCTGCTGTCTCCTATGGATGTCTTTATTCTCCAACCACCCCCAAACAGATGGATGTAGAAAATGAAAGAGTGGGGAGCCTGAGACACGGCATCCCAGCTCCACCATTCACTACCTTTAGGATTTGTGCTCTTTTTTCATTCTTTGTTATCTCATTACTTTATAGGTAAAATGGGGTTAAAAATGTCGACCTCATAAAAATTGTTGTGAAAAACCAGTCATATTATGCACATGCAGTGATTGATATGTTAGATTCCCTAATTTCTCTTCCTTTAACAGACTGGATGAAGAGCTGAAATTTTGAGTTCTAGTCCTAATTCTGTACAAGGAAGAGAGGTGGGGGTGAAAAGGAAGAGAGCAAAAGTGTTCTTTTTTTTAAAAAA
>NW_007736501.1:44469-46027 GCF_000696425.1 Galeopterus variegatus
ACTTTCCACCATTTGTGATGATCTCTAGAAAAACCATGAGAATGTAGAATCCTTTCAATACTGGAATCACTTGAATATGTGCTGAGTCTTTCCTGGACAGTGGAGGAAGCTGTGGTTGGCTGGCTGACTGGAAATCATCATAATTCTCATCACACATCAAATGCCCTGCTGTGTCAGAACAGAAACAAGGGCTTTTTGTAGTGACGGTTTGGTTGTAAGCTACAGAAACCCATCTGAACTAGGTTTTGCAGGAGGTGGTAATTGTCAGGGCAGCCTCTTAGGCATCCAAAGGCTGGGAGCAAAAGTCAGCCAGGTCTCTCATGAGGCTTCCCAAACCATCCCTGACCCATCTTCTGTCCACACACCTGCTTTGTTCTCCCATTCCTCTCTGCAGATCATATTTTTCAGAGCCTCCTGGTTTCTATTCCTCTGTGACACCAATGGCTCAGGTTTGTCATGATGTTTCCTTTGAATCCATTTGAACATGTTCAGCTGCCAGCCATAATGAAGTAAGCATGGAGTCAATCCCAAACAGATGCCATTGATAATCTGTGTCACAGAGTGCCAGTGCTCCACATTGTCTCAATTATATTTTGCATGTATCTTTCAGGTTAAGTTCTCAGTACTTAATCTCTAGATGGGTTCCCTTGGGAGCAGGTTTCCACATTGATTTATCACTATGGCCAGAAGGTCAAAATCATCCATATAAAATCCAATTGTCCCTAGGATCGCTCCTTTAGCAAGATGTAAAGAGAGAAGGCAATTTTTAAAAAGGGGTGAGGGGACATGGTCTGTTTAGACAAATCCAAATGTCTCTAATAGAGCTTTATAACCTGTATTCCTAAAGTGTGTAAACCAAATAGCATTATCTGCATTTCATAGATGAAGAAAGGCAAACTGAAGCTCCAAGATATTAAAGTTCCTGCCCAATGGTACATACATCACGAGTCACAGAAATGGCACTTATTCCACATTTATCTCTCTGACCCCAAGCCCAAGCTCTTTCCATTTTATCCAAAGATGAGGACAATTAGTCAGAAGCCAGAGGAACTCAGAAAAAATTAAAGTCTCCAAAATAACCTCTATACTTTCAAGCAGTGTATGCATTATCTTGGAAATAAGAGATGTCTCAGGAAAGCTCTTAATAAAAAATAAATATTGCCTATATGTGTTTTAGAAACTATCTCTTGGTGGGAAGTGAGAAAGCTGCATCGGAGCTGAAAATAAGCAGGATGCAACCTAAATTAGGGGAAGAATGGACAAAACCTAAATGATAAAAAGAGAGACCCATGTCCCTTGCACCTGCCTCTTAGTTTTGCCATAAATAAATCGCCTGGCTGGTAGGGCTTAACAGATGTTGTGACTTTGCCAAATGTCTCTTCTTTTGTACAAAATGGGGCACCCCAAATTCTGTGCTTAGGCTTAAGAGAAATACTGGAAGGAAGAATACATGATAAAAGTATTCAGAAAGTCCTTGCAAATAGCAAAGATCATTAAACCAACCACTGGAAACTGCCAATCTAAGAAAGTATATAGAACAAATATTTTTCCTATCTCT
>NW_007736501.1:46771-48032 GCF_000696425.1 Galeopterus variegatus
GCTCCTATATGCAGAAATGATAGTATGAAAGTAAATTTGAATTTCCATAAAAATGTAAGGAGACACACTCTCTCAAGCTTTCATAGAAGATAACTTTTCTCTAGCCCCCTCAGCTTCCCTTGAAAAGAGAACTGGCGTACAAAAAATTCAGATACAAAGTGACGATAAATGAGAAACATTTCAATATGTTGGTAATAAAGTGTAGTATAAAACCTTGAGCCCTTTGACTATGACAGTCGTGGAAACTTCTGGAATAAATTTTCATGTTATTTGAAATGGAATTTCCTTAGATATGGTGCATTTTTCAGGTCAGCACTCAACCTTTACACTGAAAATTTTCCCATTAAATCTAATGCCTGCCATGGGGAGAGCTGTCAACACAGATCTCTTCTGATTGGAAGATTTAGTTGATATGTTCTGCAGTGTGGATATTTACCACCTCAAATCTGCAAGGTTGCTGACACCTTTGAAAATTTAGTTTTTAAAATGCCTTCCCTAAGCACGTCTGGACTGAGATTGCCCAACAGTTATAATAAGTGCAAAGAGAAAAACAGCCAAGTCCATCAGATAGAGTATATATACAGAAGACTAAGTAATTATAACACATTTCAAAAGCTGCTTAAAAACAATAGGTTACAGAGAAATGATTCTATGTGTTAACCTCTATAATTGAAGGGCCAGAGTTGAGTTAGAAAGTGCCTGTGTTCTTCAATGTGAACAAAAAGCTGTGGCTTTTTTTCTGAGATGTTTTAAGGTCTAAAAAAGTAGACCTGCCTTTTCTTCCCAAATGACCAATACATCCTTTTGAGAGAGCCTACTTTTCATTTTTTTCTGAATCTCTCTATGAAATCACATGTACACAGGTACACTTGTGATTTTGCAAAAGCAAAAGGGTTCATACATTAGTATCTTTGAGTTATGTGACCACAAGTCTTGTCAGATACATACAGGTAACTTCACAGATAAATATATAGTTTGGGCTGGGCCTGAAATATTTTACAAATGCTGCTTTGTCTCATTTTCATCTTGGGGATACCTAGCTCTGAAGATAACACAGTCTCCAAGCCCAGATTTGTAATTTATTTCCGTTTCTTGTCAAATGAAAAATTTGGAAAGGAAACCATCATAGGTCATCTACTTACCAATACCATTGATATCAATCTCGTGACCAACAGCCTATGCGTCATTTTTGGTCTTTGTGAAACACGGATGATTTTTCTATGGGGATTAGTGACAGTTGTTTGAGATATGCAGATTGTGG
>NW_007736501.1:48950-50832 GCF_000696425.1 Galeopterus variegatus
TTTGTTCCATGATATCTACCATAGAAGCAACATAAAATCTGTATAATGACTCATCGTCTTTTATAACTACCCTGCTTAAGACCCACCTCTGACTCCCACAGCCTCCCCAAAACATTTACTTCTATGTCTCTAAGGAAAAAGTCTAGTTCAGTGCAGCGTTGCTGTAGAGTGGTGTTTCATCATTTATTTGCCCTCAGTATTCTCAAAAACTTATTGTTTGCATCAATACTGAGCAAAGACTGGTTTCATCTTTGATATATGCCATCTCATTTTCAGATTTGATTCGGGGCCTGTGAGCAAATTCAATAATATCAATGTGCAAAGTAGACTTCATTGAGCATCCTTAAGCAACCCTGCTCAA
Source organism: Galeopterus variegatus (assembly GCF_000696425.1). Taxonomy (NCBI): domain Eukaryota; kingdom Metazoa; phylum Chordata; class Mammalia; order Dermoptera; family Cynocephalidae; genus Galeopterus; species Galeopterus variegatus. Next base: position 49,312 of record NW_007736501.1, read on the forward strand.
ATCACTGAAAGTTAAATTTGCAGTGTAGCAAAAATAAATGTTGGAAAAACAGCACCATCTGCTGGAAAGGGGCAGGTAGGGAAATACATGTTAGCCAAGTGTTGGAGAATCCAAAGGTCAAAACTATCAAGCAAGTCTGTGCATATCCGTGTTTATATAATCGATGTCATGAAATGAGAATTGTGTTTTTTCAAGGATAATGAGGCAGTATGGTTCAGTGGAAAGAGCACAGAATGAGCGAGCAATCTTCCTCCCCCTCCTCCTGCAAATCCATGTAACCTTGAGTAAATCACTTCTTTAAAATAAGAGTATGGATGTTGGGGCTGGGGTGGGCATAGTACCTGAACTTCCCACCTCGCGTTAGTCAGCTGAGAGGATGGTTGTTAAAGTACTTAGTACCCTGTAAATCCTATTAGGGCTATGAGGTATAAGTATTAGTGTCAGAATGTCAAATTTTAATTCAGCAAAATATGGTAGAAAGAGAACAGGTCCGATGAGTGCTCTAACACACTGCCAGAGAGACTGTTAACTGGGAAAGTAATTTGGCAACAAGAAGAAGAGCTTTAAAAACATACATTTAGTTTGACTTAGTAATTGTACTTCTAGGAATCCATCCCACGAATATCATTAGAGAAATGGAAATAGATTTATGGCCAAGACATTATATATGATGTTGAAATACTGGAAATAGAACTGATGATCATCAGTAAGGAATAATTAAATAAATCACATCACAGACTATTGTGCAGCATTAAATATCATGTTTTCAAGAATAATGATGTGGAGAAATACAATATAATCTTAAGTAAAAAAAGTACATTATGAAAGGCGATGACCACTGTGATTATAATTTTGGAAGGAAACAGGAATCAAGGAAGGAAAAAAGATATTGATGGATACACAGCAAAATGTTAACAGTGGTTATCTCTGTTAACACTGTCAGTGCTGTTGGTATTTGGGGCCATATAATTCTTTGTTGTGTATGTGAGGGTCTGTCCTGTGCATTACAGAATGTTTAGCAGCATCCCTGGCCTCTCCCCACTGAATTCCAGTAGCTCTGTTTCATCCAAACATGACATGTCCTCGAGGGGAGGGGGCAAGATCGCCCTCTGTTGAGAACCACCAGTTTAAAAGGAAGTAGTAAAAAAATAAAAATAAAAAAGTTATTCTGTGCTTGTAGCCAAGCTGGATCAATGAGCTGGTTACAGGAAGCAAATGGAGAACTTTGAGAGTGACTCACTAGCTCTCCAGGGTCTTGCCTGAAGGAAGTTCTTGGGAAGTGGATTTGACATCACGCAAGAATAACTCATAGCAGACACATACTCATACTTGTGCACACTCAGAACAAAGATTTTCTGACATTTGACCCTTAGGAACCTAGGCATCTTTCCCTTTTGTAACAATGGCATTACTTTATAGCCATGTCTTGAAAAAAGTAACTCAATTCTCATCTATGACATTTGATGATGAGATGAGTAACATTTTTTTCCTCTTTGTACTTCCTACATTTTCCATATTTTT
>NW_007736501.1:51802-52663 GCF_000696425.1 Galeopterus variegatus
TTGATGATGAGATGAGTAACATTTTTTTCCTCTTTGTACTTCCTACATTTTCCATATTTTTCTACAATTAATATCAATTAATTTGTTATCAGAAAAAAATAAACTGCATTTTAGGAAACCACTGGAGCAGGCTAGGAAGCAAATGCTGTAATCCTGGCTCATGTTATCTTGATATAATCCTCATGAACTTCATCTTCTCTTTATATCCCTTCCAGCAACTTAAAATAGGACAAAATCTGCATAATTGCAATAGTAAATGTGAGCATGTATTGAAAAGTATAAAATGCCATAAAAGTGAAAACACATACTTGTTTTAAGTAACATTTATTTTTAGGTTTTCTAGGCTTCTTTTTCACTAACTAGTTTACTAAAATTGTTAAAGACATTAGTAAACCAAGCAATTTATCGGTTCCACTTAATCGTCACTGGTTACCCACCATATTTCATAATAAACCCAATAGTCTACTCCATTTAGAAAAGCAAGAGTCAGAAAGACCAGTGGCTTTTACTCTTAGTGGCCATTATTTTTGATAAGTGGATTGATTGCACTGTTTCAGCTGAGCTCATAGCAGATGAGTTTTAGGGGAACATGTTTACAGAGGCTTTTCTCTTTCCTCAGGCCCCAAATATTACATTCTATATAACATGCTGGTTACCTGCAAATTTTTTTGAAAAATAACCTCTTTGTAGATCCAACCTCAGTATGTGGAGAGAAAACGAGCCTGAGACCACTTAGCTGCACTATAATAACTGAAATCAAATAAAAATGAGCAAGCTGTTTCCCTTTCCAATTTTTTGAAATGAAATTTTCTCACCAGTGGAGTATCAGTGTGTGAGGGTTTAGCCACAAGCTAAGTTAAC
>NW_007736501.1:53659-58649 GCF_000696425.1 Galeopterus variegatus
TATGTTTGTCCAAGTCAAACATTAATGATGTAGTGCATGACGACACGTGTGTGGTTGAGGATGGTATTTATTCAGAATTGAATTTCTGACCACGAAATGTCCAGAAAGAAATGTAGTTAGTACAAAGGGAAAGATGTGTAGGTTCCTAAGGGCCATAGGTCAGAAAATCTTTGTTCTGTATTTGTATGTATTGCCTATGAGTGATTCTTGCCAGATGTCAAATCCACTTCCCAAGAACTTCCTTTAGGCAACACCCTGGAGAGCCAGAGAGTTACTTCAAAGTTCTCCATTTGATTCCTATGATCAGCTTATCGATCCAGATTGGCTTAGAAATGTACAACACAGCAATAACTTTTTTTTTTCTACTTGTCTTTGAACCAGTAGTTCTCAACCAAGGGTAATCCTCTACCCCACTCCAGGGAACATTTGGCAATTTCTGGAGATATTTTTGGTTGTCACAACTGGGGGATGCTAATGGTATCTAGTGGGTAGAAGCCAGGGATGCTACTAAACAGTGTCTAATACACAGGATATCCCCGTACATACGTGCAAAGAAAAATTATCCAGCCCAAGATGTCAACAGTACTGATTGTGAAGACACTGCTTTAAACTCAATTCATGCTTCTGCTAGTTCCCACCATGAACGGAGTGTCAGGCAGGATCCATATCTTCCCCAGTCATTTCAAGATAATAAAAAGGCCCATGGTCGCTTTCAAGCATTTAAGAGTCTACTTTTAGAAAATAATTCCAGTCTCATCTAGTCAAATATCAAAACTACAAACTCATTCAGAGGGAACATATTTCCCCCTCATGTAGTCCAGGCCTGCTGGAAGGCTGCAGCATGCAAGGGCATGGTGAGCTGATCCTTTCTTCCTGTCTTGCCTTACTCTCTGGTCCCTGAGCTGCTATGTGCAAACCCTTTAAGGTCCAGCCCAGGGATGCAGGGAATTATGTGACTGGTAAGGTTGTAATTTGGCATCAGTGCTCTCTGGGTATAATGTGTGGACAATATAGGCTTTTTCACTCATGGGGCACTTTGCAGAATTCTCCTACCTGTTTACCACCCCTCCTCCCCAAGACCTTCTCAAAATCCCTTGATTCAGGCAATGTCTCTCCTCCTCTGGCTGCCTAGGTAAGCTCCCCCTTTGGGATCTTGTTCTTCCAGCGGCCGTCTTTCTCTTGGGGAGCTTTCGCCCATTGCTCCACTTCCTTTTCTGCAAGGAGATTCCCTTCTAACACATCCTCAGGCCAACTCCCACACATGGGGGTCCAGAGTTGGTTCCCAGGTGTATTCATTACCTATGGCTGTGTAACAAATTTCCCAAAACTTGGTTATTTAAAACAATATTTATTATCTTGCAGTTTCTGTGGTTCAGGAATCTAGGTATAACTTAGCTGGGTCCTATGGCTCTATGTCTCTCAGAAGACTGTAATCGAAGTGTTGGCTGAGGCTGCTGACTCATCCTAAAGCTCTGGTGGAAAATGATCACCTTCTAAACTCATTCAGGTGATTATTGGCAGGAGTCCATTCCTTGATGTCTGTTGGGCAGAGGCCACTCTCGGTTCCCTGCTATGAGGGCCTCTCCATGTGACAACTCACAACACGGCAGCTTTCCTTCACAGAAAGAGCAAGAGAAAAGAACCAGAGAGAGAGAGAGAGAGCAGGACACAGAGGTGTGTGGTCACTCTCTGCACAACCTTCCCTCAGTTCCCTGCTATGAGGGCCTCTCCATGTGACAACTCACAACATGGCAGCTTTCCTTCACAGAAAGAGCAAGAGAAAAGAACCAGAGAGAGAGAGAGAGAGAGCAGGACACAGAGGTGTGTGGTCACTCTCTGCACAACCTTCCCTCTAAGAGACACTTAGAGACCCACTTTGGTCTATCACTTTGCTAAAAAAGAAGCAACATCCTCTCCCCAGCAGAGAAATGCCAGAGCACCTCAATATTTTCTCCCAAAATATTCTGCCTCTTGGATTATTCAAAGCTGTGGGAGTGGGAGGCCTGGCTGACACTGACAGCACCAATTTGGAGCTTTCCTTTTTGCAGTCCCACATGGATGAGCTAGCATTTTACTATAGGATATGAAGGGAGCCAGCAAGTATTTATAGCTCAGCCTGTAGGCTTCAGCAGCGTGGAGGCAGAAAGTACTCCATTTCAATATCCTGTTACCGTTTAATCTACAGGCAGTACAGAACAGAGAAGCAGATTATAAAATTTTATTTAAATGCACTGTGGAAAACAGATGTAGAAAGGAGAAGTGTGTTGAAACTGGAAGGGAGAGACAGAACGACTTGTGTAGAGGGGTGCAATCGTTTGTTTGATGAAGAAGAAAATAGGCAAAGAACGAAGAGGACGCAAGCATGAGAGAAATGAATCTCCTTGTTAACAGAACACCAGCACGAGAGGCAATCAAAAGGCACTCTATAGCTAAGAGGTTTTCTAGTAAAAAAGAGATACAGACACCGAAGGTAAAAGGACTGTATGTGTTTGGCACACTTCTCAGAGCATAGTGAGTAGGCATATTTAATTGAGTGTGCAACTTGTATTTGAAGAGTCTGCAAAAATGAATGCCTAATATTAGACTACAACAAAATTTTCATCAGTTTAGGATAAAAGAAGAAATAAAGATAATATAGTAAACTTTTCATATTTATTCAATTTGAATTACTGTCTTTTTCTGGCATGCTATCTTTCCTATTCATGAGTTTTAATATTTCTTTTATTTGTAAAATAACATTGAAGGTAGATGTTTGATTCTTCATATTGAAGTTTCATGTTTTTTCCTCTTCAGAGATTTTTTTGATGGTGCATTTCATCGCCTTTTGATAATAATGAGTATTCAGTTTCAGGAAAATACTCAATGCTCCTCAACTTACAACAGGGTTACATCCCAATAAACCCATAATAAGTTGAAAATATCTTAAGTTGAAAGTGTTCTTAACACACCTAACTTAATGAACGTCATAGCTTAGCCTAGCCTACCTTAAACATGCTCAGAACATTTGCATTAGTTCACAGTTGGGCAAAATCATCTAACACACAACCTGTTTTATAATAAAATGTTTTGCCTTTGCTTTGTCAGTGACACACACAAAATATATAATAAAGTGTTATATATCTCATACAACTTGTTGAATACCGTACTGGAAGTGAAAACAGAATGATTGTATGGGTACTCGAAGTACAGTTTCTGCTGACTATGCCTCACTTCTGCACCATCATAAAGTCAAAAGATCATAAGTGAAAACAGAATGATTGCACAGGTACTCAAAGTACAGTTTCTACTGACTGTGCCTCACTTCTAAACCATCATAAAGTCAAAAGATCATAAGTGATCATCATTAAGTTGGGGACTGTCTGTAAACTGTGGCCGAAATTAGTTATTTTAGCTCCGTGTTAGAAAGATCTGGCTAGAAGTTTGATGGAGGAGATTTTGAAATGCCAAAGTTATTGACATTTTTAAATTGTCTGTCATTTTCTATGGCTTGGTTTTATTTTATTACCACATCTCATTATTTCACTATTTCTATTTCATTATCACAGCAGAAACCTAATAGACTTTCAAAGCACTGACCCCACCCACTAAGTGATGAAACAAAATTTTACCAAGCACCTGCTGTATAGAAGGCACTCAGACATTCTAGGCAGTGCAGATACAGACAGGGCATAATTGTTGCCTCCAGGAAGCCTGTAGTCAAATGCTGAAGAACGACTTTTGTTCCCAAAATGATTTATTGAATTACTTCTGCATATCAAGTACTGAGGATGAAGTCATCAGAAAGACATATGGCCCTTACCCTTTCTGGGTAATCACAAAATGCTGAGCATGGGATAATTAATTGTCAATAAGAAGTGCCTTCGTCTATTATGTCAATTTTCTTTACCTAGACTTGAAAGCCCAGATAAGAGAGAGCTAACTACATTTTTGAAGGCTAATTTTGTACTTCTGACCCCATTTATTCAAGAATTTCTGTGTTGCTTGATGGACAGATGAATACCAAGTTAGACCTTCCCAAATAAATATCAGTCACAGACATGCATAAATAAAAAATAAGATAGAAAGTGAACAAAATATCATGAGAGTACAGAGAGATGCAAGATTAATTCTGGCTGAAGAAAGTGATCAAAATAATCATATTTGAGCTAACCTTTAAGAAGCTAACAAGCTTACATTAAGAGGTTGGGGCAGGGAGAAAGGACGTTTTAGGCTCAGATAGAGTATTTTCAATCGTAAAGTCACTTGCTGAGGCAGGGCATGTTTCTAGAACAGGATTCAGTTTGACTGTATCCTCAGGTGCCTGAAGAAAAGTGAAAGGCTAGGCTGGAAAAGGAAATTCCAAAGAGATGACGGAGAGCCTTATTTCCATGCTGGGCAGTTTGGGCTTTGTTGCTTAGCAAATGAGTAGATATTAATGAATTTTTCACTGAGTCTGATAAGCTGGTGCTTTAGGAAAACTATTCTTTTAGCAGGACAGAGGATAGAATCAATTGGAAAAGGGGGAGTCAGGGGAGAGACAGACAGACACCTCCATTAGGTGGTATAATCACCCAAGACAGAGACAGACAGATAGACACCTCCACTGGGTATAACCACCCAAGAGAGAGGAAATGAAGACTCGTATTTGATCAGTAGCAATGGAAATGGAAGAAAATGAAGAGATTGAATGGAAGGTGGATTGAATCTCAAACACAATTTTTAAGTGTTATATAGAAAATGCTGTATTGGTTTGGGCAAATCAATACATGCCTGCTTCATGTGAAAAACATGTGCACACCATCTTCCTATGAAGCTGCTATCTTGGCATTACATGTGAAGGTACCTCAAAAAGTTCTTGAAAAGACTGGTATTATCTTTCAATTCTGTTTTCCACAAGCTTTTTTTTTTTTTTTTCGTGTCCGGCAACGGATCGCAACCCTCAATGTCGCGCCCGCACCTCGCCCAGCCAGTGAGCGGGAACCAGTCTGCATGTGGGATCCGAACCCTCGGC
>NW_007736501.1:59035-63654 GCF_000696425.1 Galeopterus variegatus
TTTTTTTTTTTTTTCGTGTCCGGCAACGGATCGCAACCCTCAATGTCGCGCCCGCACCTCGCCCAGCCAGTGAGCGGGAACCAGTCTGCATGTGGGATCCGAACCCTCGGCGGGAGTGCCACCGCGCTTCCCAAGCGGCGCACTGTAGCAGTGCGCCACCGGGCCGGCCCTCCACAAGCTTTTTAAAGTACCCTCATATTTGTCTCCATTGCTTTTAGATAGGGACTCAGGAAATTTATTTTTAAACTCAAAACCTCCAAATGAATCATCTTCATGCCCCAAACTGACTTCTCATTTGAAACATTTTATTTTCTCTTCGTCCAGTGTGTGTTCCTCTCTGAGCATCACCCTGGATGGCTTCATTTTGTGTCTGCAAAATGCCCAAGCCAATGCTGTCCTTCACCAGCTCAAGACTAATGGTTTGACTGTACCACGTTTTGGTTTAAAAATAATTTGTTTCTATTTTGCTCTGGGGGGTGAGGGAGGGAAGGAAATCAACACAAGAAGGAAGAATCACAGGCTTATCCACATCTAACTCCTAGGATAAAGCCAGTGACAGTCACTGAAATGCATGGCTGGATGGATGGTCAGTTCCAACACCATAGCATGAAGATTTAATTTAAACAAAAGCAAGCCCCACTTATCTTGAAATAGAGATGTTGTAGATGTACCATTTTCTACACTACCAGAAATCATTAAAGTTATGTATTCTAAGGACCCTTCCTTTCCTGAGAATCTAAATGTTTTGAATGTTACAAAGAAGTATTTTGTCATTATTACAGTCTTTTAAGGGTATTGTCATTTTTCAGTTGTAACCACTGCTTACTCCATGCTCTTTCATCGTTACACTGCACGTGTCTGTTCTTCCTCAGCATCCATCACTATATGAAGTTTATTTTGACATGTCACTTTATTTCTCATTATGCCTCTAATGACTGAGATGATGGTGTTTATCAGCTATCATTGAAGGCTGAGATCTGAGTTATTTTGCTCAGGGAACATAGTAAGGGGTCTGTACTTCATTTCTCTATTCTTTGATCTGGTCTTTCCCGTAACTGATAGAACATCTTGGTGCACTGGGGTCTAGCTGTGGTCTGTGGACATCACATAGAAAAAGCAAGAACCCGTATGCTTGGCAGTTTTTGTGTTTTCAAGACCGTGATGAGCAAGTCAATATTTTACTCCTGGGAGAATTTTCAGAGAGAGACAATGAGTTGTTCCGAGTACCACAAAAACTTAGGAATTTAGTTTTAAGATTAGAAGAACATAATTCATCCACTAAATTATGTGTCAGCCTAAAGGCAGCAGTGTAGAGCCTGCTGACACTAGCAGACATCACAAATGCTCCTCTAGAACAGTTAGTACTTGCTAACATGAAGCTATTTATTTGCCTCAATCACTATTGGTTGTTTGTGTCTTTTCCTGTTTTTAATTCTTTATCAGGTGTCAAAATGATTTTTCCCAACATAATATTTGACCCATGAAAGAGTTGTTTTGTTTTACAATTCTAATTCTGAGAAACTGATTAACCCCTATAGAAAGTCTTGCAAAGTTTAGCAGCAGCTATTTTCTCTCTACTGATTTTGAACTTGGACATTGTAAATGAATGCATGTGAACTTGAGGACCATTTTTTATATTTAACATCTCTCTAAACTGTTCTCAGTGGTGGTGGTAATGTGGAAAGCATGAAGCCTGGGGGAACAATGATCCTGGCTGATGTGATAAAAAAAAAGAGGTCACTACACTCTGCACTGATTAGAGTGCTGATGTTTGACCCCCAGGGACTGTGAGGGTGCAGTAAATCATTTCTGGGTGAACCAAATAAGACTGCAGGAATACTTCTGTGTACAGGTGGAATTCAGAGTTTATACCTCTGAATCATGTCAGAGAAACAGAGCCTTGGAAAACAAAATTAAATATTACAGAAGATGACTCATCACAAATTTACAAATGAAAACAAATGTTGTTTCTACCATTTGGGGTAGAGTTGGGTTTGGCAATGTGTAGTTTATTGAGTATCACTTATGCCTCAGTAACATTGTAAAAAATGAGAGAGAAGCAAATCTGAAACACCAAGCACTGTGCCTGCCACAAAGTTGGTGCCCAATTTATCTGTCTGCTTCTCCTCCCCATCATTTATTATTTTGTTCTGGCTCCTCTCCAAGTCTGTCCTCTCAGACATTTGTTAGGGGCAATGTCCACATTTGTCATGGCTTCCCATTGGCTCCTTTCACCAAGCAGTGCTTTCTAAATACTTTTGTTGACTTTAAGATAAGCTACCCAAACATGTTTTCACATTCACTCTACAGGGCCACCCTACTCTCTCCTTGCTCCCCTTACCTACCATCAACACTATCTGAGAAGTTGGACTAGGAAATTCCAATTTGTTTTAACAGGTTCCCTCAGTTTATCAAGCCTATGAGGCAGCTATTCAGAACATCTTAGGAGAGTTACGTGTCATTCTTTATCAGGTGTCAAAATGATTTTTCCCAACATAATATTTGGCCCATGGAAGAGTTGTTTTGTTTTGCAGTTTTAACTCTGAGAAACTGATTAACCACTAGCAAATATTCTTAACTTTATACCTTTGGGGAAAAGACCAAGTGAGAATTACGAAGTACCTGGAACACTAAAAATCGATATAATGATTCTCAGAGAAGATTATGTTAATCCATTAAAATATTTATTTGCCCTCTCTTTTTTTTTCCTTTGACTTTTCCAGGCTATACTAGCCACAAAGACTGGTCTCAGCATTAGGCAGTGATTGAGACCGTCTCTGAGGAATCCACTCTGATTATTCTGACCCCACGCTTACTCTTCTCTTTGGTTAGACATCATTCTGCTGCCTGGCCCTCAATCCTCATTCCTGGCTACTCAGCCACTGTCATCCAGCTGAAATCCAGCTATCACCAGAAGGGAGAAAAGGGACAGTGGTGTCGAGGAGGTTCATTGATCCTAGGGAGACAGATGAGGGACAGGAGTGATGGGATATGGTGAGGCTTATCAGGAGGAGACTGTTGTAATATACCAAGAAAACAGTCGTATTGAAAATGAGGGTGAAGAGGGGAGGACCGTTCAAGAGATATTTAAAAACTGCAATCAACAGGACTAGGCAACCTGTAGATGGTGAGTGGGAAAGTAACAGAGGGAAGACTATTGACACCCATGTTTCTGATTTAATCACTGGTAGATGCATGATAGCAATGTTCACCAAGAGACCATATAGACAAGGCAGGTTTTAGTAGAATCCCATGAGTTCATGTTTGGACATGTCAAATTGACGATGCCTTTGAAGCATGTAATTGGAATTCAACCAAGTAGATGGTTGAATATGCAGATGCAGAATTTAGAAGAGAGATCTAGGTTCATTTTGATGTCATCCAATTTTAGATAGTAATTGAGGTATGATTTTGTATGCAGTTACCCAGGAGGAGAATATAGAATGAAATAAATGAAAGGAACACCTAAATGGAGCCTTGGGGAACACCAGTGTTTAAAAGGTGGTCAAAAAACAGGCCCTTGCAAAGGAGACCAAGAAAGAATAGCCAGACAGGGTGGAGAAAACCAAGAGTAACGGATGTAATAAAATCCTTCCCAAACATTACTCCTATGATTTGGTCCTCTCAATGGGGTTCATTGGTCAAACAAGTTTGGGAAATGCTGTACATTATTTTCCTTTCTTGAAGAATCCCCATCTAAGAAGTCCTCTGGTAAGGAAAATTGTTTAAGTTATACGATCTGGGGATTTCCTGGCATGTTGGACCACAGAGCACTTATCAGACACAGTAAACCTCATTAACATCCTATAAGACTACTATTCCTGAAACACACTTGTAAAAAAAGCTAGCGTAATAGAAGTCAAGATGTGAGAACTTCAAGGAGAGGGATGTCATCACTTTTAATTGCTGCAGCAAAGTCAAAGACAGATTAGGGGGAAAGCCACATATTGCATTTGGCGGTGCTGAGAGGTGGTTAAGAGCTCAGACAATAATAGTAATTACCTCATAGGGCTTCTAGCAGGATAAAAATAGTAACTACATGCAAACTGCTCAGAGCAGTGCCTGGCCATAGCAAGTGCTCCTAGCTATCATTTTGTAACTCTTAATCATAGCTTGGCAATTTTGGTTGCACGTTGTAACAGAACCTTGAATTTTAGAGGCCAGAGTATAGAAAGTGATAACACAACAATCAAGGATTCAGTTTCCATGGCGTATCTTTCTATTTATCTTATATATTTACCAAATTTCATTCTTTTTACTTTTAATAAACTTTTTAAAGTATAACAAATAGAAAAGTATATAAATCATAAGTACGTTGCTCAAAAAATTGACACAAAGGACACACACCCACGTAACTTCCAATCAGGTCAGGACAGCACTCTAAATGCCCTACTCTTGTCCCCTCCCAGTCACTATCCATATTCTCCTCCAGTTCTTTCAGTATTGTTTTGCTCACCTCTGTGGGCTTCCCTTCTCTCCTGGATCTTGGCCCCACAAGTCCTCCCTGCCTGCACAGCTCCCAATATCTTCAAAACTTTATGTATATTTTGCCGTATGGTTGTTCTTGGTGGAAAGATTGGTCTGAAACCAACTAGTCTGCCATTGCCTGAAGGGAAACT
>NW_007736502.1:0-8666 GCF_000696425.1 Galeopterus variegatus
GTTTGATATAGTCCCATTTGTTTATTTTTCTTTGGTTGCCCGTGCTTTTGGGGTCATATTCATGAAGTCTGTGCCCAGCCCTCCAGCCCCAAACTTTTGATGTGAGTTCTGCTGACTCTCAAAGCGTTTGCTTTTGTGTGTGTGCAGAGGGCGATTCTACTCCAAATATCCAAATTTTAATGTTGACACATCATGCAGGTTAATTCTCTTTCAAAAGTTCCCATTTGGGCTATATATACAATAATCTTTACCCTGGTTGCTGCCTTGGTATCAGGGTAGGTGCATGTCCCATGCAGACAGTGATACTTTGACTTGTCTGCAGCACATCCCCTGCGGTCCTTCAGCATTCTGCAGACCACCCGTGGGTGCATGCCCACATTACTGTGAGCCGTCTTGGATGTATTTGCAGAGCTCCTTACCCAGTTGAATAGGCATACTACCTTGCAGATTCCAAACTGTCATCTCCCGTGAATATTTGTTCGTTTCCCAAGTCTGGGAAGCTCCTCTGCCTCGCCCCAGTTCCAGGCACATGGCCATTTCCTTTAGCAAAACATGAAATTTTTCTTTCAGGGAAATGTGAATATTTGTTCGTTTCCCAAGTCTGGGAAGCTCCTCTGCCTCACCCCAGTTCCAGGCACATGGCCATTTCCTTTAGCAAAACATGAAATTTTTCTTTCAGGGAAAAACTGTAAATTTTATATCCAAAGAGTATCCTTCCATCTGTTAAGGCCAAGTTCAAATCTTACCCCGTCAACTACAAATTACAGCTCTCACTCATTTCTCCCTCCCCCAAACTGTATTGATGAAAGGAAATCTTGTAAGTGAAGGCCTTATTTTCCTGGAGTGGGCCACAAAATGGCTTGCCATGGTGTATGTGCAGTCCTCAGTAGCACCAGCTACGCCTGCCTGGTGTTGGCACAACCACCTGGTGCAAGGGTGAGGGTAGGACAAGGTTAGAGAAATGCCAGCTTGCTGTGGAGGAGGGGAAGAAGGGTGGTGTGGGGCCTCTTGCTCAGCTCTCATCACTGCTAGAGCTGTTGAAGGTTTTTTGTTTTGTTTTTTGTTTTTAACTTAATACATGTTTCTCAAATATTTTTAAGTGACCAGGGCAAATAGATATGCAAGTAGGTACTTAATAGATACTTGTCAATTTAATAATTTGCTATATAGTTAAGGTTATCTGCAGGGCTGTCTATTGAAAGATCTTTGTTTTCATTCCTTTTTCTCTAGTTTTGAACTTCAGCACATATGTTGTGGGGTTAGTTAGAAAGCCTCTTAAAATATTCCAAGTGCTGCAAACTTTTACCTTTGTGAGGTTATGTTATTATTTATCTAAGGCCTCCATGTTAGCACTTTTGGTTGAATATGACTGTTCTTGAATTTTGAGATCATTTCTTTTTAGAAAAATTTCTTACCTAGTAATGATGGCTCTAAATATTTGGTTACCACTGAGTTTCGAGAAGTGTTCTGTGGGCAAGGAGGAAGTCACGTGTCAAGGGTCATCTGTGTTGAAGGTGAATCCTGCTGCAATCAAAGATAGGGAAGAGTGACGTCATGAGCCTCCTTTATGCTAGAAAATATTTTCATCACTGAGAAGCATGCCTGTTGTCATCAAGTGTGTTTGTTTTCAGAATTGCTATCTCTAAGCAAAGAGTAAAGGTACAAATAAAATCCCCATGATCACTTCCAGAACTTTGTCATCAGCTCAGATTCTAACTATTTATGTTGCAACCTGGATTGAAATTTTAATGGGTTGTGTACAATCTGAAATAAAGTTTTAGAAGCAGTGTGGTAGAAACCCATTGCCTGCCTCTTTCCTTTTGACTGAGAAGTGGGCATTGGTCAGTGCCCCTTTAGGGGCAGATGTGTGTGATATGGGAAAGAGGAGATACTGTGGACCACATTTTTCACTGTGAGGGTAAAACCAGTCTGAGAGGACAAGCTGGCTCATAGAGCCAGATGTAGATATGGACAGAGAGGATGGTGGTGTTATTCAAGTCGACTTCCATTGTCTCTGAAGCCCACATCCACTCCTGCCCTTTCCATGGTCATGTGATATATTAATATGTTTATGATTATTTGAGTTGTTTAAGTTGGCTGGCTGGCGCAACCCATCAGAAATAGAGACCTTTGAATCTCAAAGATGATGATGCAGAGGCTAGAGGGCATCCCTTTGGATGCACACTGGACATGCAGAGGTTGGGAAGTGGAGAAAGCCAATCTACACTTGAGCTAACTTGGCATGAGATGCTATGCAGTAGAGCTTTTTATTAGAAAGTGGTGCCCAACAACCTGATCAGATCTTCTCTTTGAAGCATGAATGATTCATGCACCCAGGGAAGGTGGTCACTGGAGTTGGACAATGCTGGAATGTTGCTCTGCTGCTCCATGAGGCATGTTCCTTTCCAGCCTTGGGGGTGCCAGGCCCTAAGGCCAACCTGGCTGGAAGATGAGGTTCTGTCATGCCTGTATTTCCACAAACTTTTCATTGTTATTGATTTTTAAATTGAGATGAAAATCATATACCATCAAATTAATCATTTTAAAACATACAATTCAATGGTCTTTAATATATCCACAAGATTGTGTAACCCTTACTGCTGTCTAATTCCAAGCTTTTCAGAATGATGGAAATTTTGGCTGTTTCCACCCTTGGCTATTATAAATAATGATATAAAAACTTTGTGTACTTTTTTTTTGTGTGTGGACATGTTTTCATTTCTTTTGGAGTGGAATTGCTGAGTCATATGGTAAATCTAAGCATTTGAGGAATGGCCAGACTGTTTTCCAAGGTGGCTGCACCATTTCACCTTTTTCCACGTCTTCACCAACACTTGTTATTGTCTATCTTTTTAATTCCAGCCATCCTAGTGGGTGGAAAGTGGTATTTCATTGGAGTTTTTCTGATTACTAATGATGCTGAGCATCTTTTCATGTGCTCAGTGGCTATTTGCATATACAATTCCTTTGCCCATTTTACAAATTAGGTTGGCATTTTTTGTTGAGCTGTAAGAGTTTGCATATATTCTGGGTATTAGGCCCTTTAGCAAATATGTGATTTGTAAATATTTTCTCCTGTTGTTTGGATTGTCTCTTCGCTTTCTTCATAGTATCCTTTGAAGCAAAAAAAAATTTTAATTTTGGTGAAGTCCAATTTTTCTATTTTTTCTTTGGTTACTTGTACTTTGGATATTTTATCTAAGAAATCATTGCCTAGTCCAAGGTCACTCTATTAGAGTTCTCCAAAGAAACAGAACCAGTAGAATATTATAGATAGATAAATTTATTATGAGGAATTGGTCCACATGATTACAGAGGAGGAGAAATCCTACAATCTGCTGTCTGCAAACTGGAGACCCAGGAAAGCTGGTGGTGTAGTTCAGTCTGAGTCTGGAGGCCTGAGGACCCGGAGAGCTGATGGTGTCAGTGTCAGTCCAAGGGTAGAAGAAGACGTGATGTCCCAGCTCAAAAAGTCAGCTAGAAGGGGCATGTTCTCCCTTCCTCTGCTTTTTGTTCTGTTCAGGCTCAGTTTCGTTCTTTTTAAAGATAGTTTTGGCTATTTTGAGTACCTTGCATTTCTGTGTGAATTTTAGGATCAACTTGTCCTTTTATACAAAAAAAAATATTAAATCTTCCAACCTGTGAACATGGGTTGACTTTCCACTTATTTACATCTTGTATTTAACAGTGTTTTGTGGTTTTCAGTGTACAAGTCTTGCACTACTTTGTTAGCTGATCTTTACATATTTTATTCTTTTTGATGCTATTGTACATGGAACTGTTTTCTTAATTTCACTTTTGGATTATTGCTATAGCTGGTTTTTGTGTATTGATCTTGTATTCTGTAATCTTGCTGAAGTCGCGTATTAGCTTTAAGAGTTGTGTGTGTGTGTGTGTGTGTAAATTCTTTAGGGTTTTCTATATATAAGGGATCTTCAAAAAGTTTCTGGAAGATTTGTATTATCTTTAAATTTCATTTTCCCACAAACTTTTTGAAGTACCTTTAAAAAGATCCTGTCATCTGCAAATAGAGATAGTTTTTCTCCTTTTTCAATCTGGATACTCATTTCATTTTCTTTCATAATTGATCTTCCATTATCTATTGCAGTCACAATTTCCACACCCAAGTTTCCTGGATCATTTTCTGCCTTCTTAAATAAAATTTTTTTTTTCAGATGTAAATTCTTTTTTTTTTCCTTTTTTGTCTTTTTTCGTGACCAGCCACGGATCGCAACCCTTAGTGTCGCGCCCGTACCGGACCGGGACCGGCTACGGGATCGCAACCCTCGGTGTTGCTCCCGCACCTCGCTCAGCCAGTGAGCGGCCGGTCTGTATGTGGGATCCGAACCCTTGGCGGGAGCGCCGCCGCGCTTCCCAAGCGGCGCACTGTAGCAGTGCGCCACTGGGCCGGCCCTTCAGATGTAAATTCTGCCATGAGCAGTTTATAACCATAGTCTGATTTTATATCAATTATTTTAAACAATAATGTTCATTATAAATTGGATAAAAGACTCACAGTTGTATTTATGTCTTAGCTAATCCAAGGGGGTGTATTCTTGAATTGCTCTGTTATCCAGAATTGGTCTGTGGGACTGTTGCTCCTTCTTCTAACTCTCCACGCAGCTGTTGGAACAAATAACAAACTGTGGGGATCAAATTGTCCAAGGAGTCTAAGTAGTGGGATCAGCCATCTCTTCTCTGGTAGTAATTTGTCTGAGGACCAGACTATTTCATAATTGTACTGTCTGTAAATTCTATCCCTTTCCTTATGGTCCTTCTCTTCAAGGTCCCAAATCCAGTAGGAAATCAAGACACTTAAAAATTAACTTAGGGCTGGCAGGTTAGCTCAGTCAGTAGAGTGTGGTGCTGATAACACCAAGGTCCAGGGTTAGGATCCCCATCCCAGCCAGCTGCCCAAAAGAAAAAAAAAAAAAACTTTTCTAGAGTAATGGAGTGAGGGAGTAGTCATTCCTGGATTTAAAATTCCCCTGCTTTTATGCTGGTCCCTATTAAACATGCATTAATATCACAATATGGAACTTAAACATTAAGAAGCTCTTGGTCATCTGGCCTAGTGTCATTTTCTGTTACCTAGGTAGAGTTGTTCTAACTCCATGATAAATTTACATGTTAAGATTAGAGGAAAACACAGTGTTTATGGTAGGAAGGTATAAACATTAAAACCAATAATTTTATTTCAGAAAGCATTTTCTTAGGGCCTTGTAATATAAATGAGATCAATGTCTCATATGTGCTGGAACTTCATAAATAAATTAAATGGTGGTAGAGACATGCTTTTCGTGTGTGTGTGTGTGTGTGGTTTTTTAAAAAATTTTAATTGAGGGCCAGCCCGGTGGCGCACTCGGTAGAGTGCGGCGCTTGGGAGTGTGGCGGCGCTCCCGCCGAGGGTTCGGATCCCATATAGAGACCGGTCCGCTCACTGGTTGAGCGCGGTGCAGGCATGACACTGAGGGTTGTGATCCTGTTCCCGGTCACAGTACAGGTGCGACACCGAGGGTTGCAATCCCGTAACCGGTCACGAAAAAAGACAAAAAGGAAAAAAAAATTTTAATTGAATCATAATTGATTATACATATTTTTGGGATTCAGTGTTGACATACGTTGATCAAATCAATATTACTGGTATTTATATTGTTACAAATTGTACTTATTCTTTATGTCTCTTGTCCAATCTCGCCCCATCCCCCTCCTCCTCCCCCCTCCTTCTCCTCCTCCCCCCTCCCACCTCTGATAACCCTAGATTTCTTCTCTTCCTCTGAAAGAGTAATGGTTACTCTGTTGATTTGTTGTCTAGATCTGACCAATGATGAGAGGTGTGTTCAGGTCCCCCAATATTATCATAGAGCAGATGCTTCTTCTGTCTGGAATGGGCTTTGTGGAGAGAGACATCCTGTTCTTTTCTTTGGTCTCTGCTGGTGACTCTCCTTGTGTCAACGCACGCCAGCAGCTGGTGGACCATCTGCATGGTGCTTGTGATGTCTAGCTACTTTTGCAGCAGCTGTGGTTACTGTGGTGGCTGTGGTGGGCTACCCACATGGATATGATGTTTTTGGCATGCTCTTTGGTGCTGGTGGTGTGCCAGGTTGTGGGCGGGGGGTCTGGTCCCTGGCTCCATGCCCTGGGCCCCTAGGTAGGGCCATGAGGTGCTGTCGGTGTGCCTGGGTGTGGGCGAGGGGGTCCCCAGATCCATGCCCTGGGCCCCTGGGCAGGGCCCTGAGGCGCTGGCAGTGTGCCTGGTTGTTGGCGGGGGTGTCTGTTGTGTGTGTTTTAATTTTTACACAAATGGAGTAAATTTTCTAAATCACAGAGTGGAGCAGATCTGCATCTTTGGCTCTCCTGGCAATTCCTGGGTGGCGAGCCAGTCAGATCTGCACAGTCTGAGGCAACAGCCAGGGATGAAAGTGCTCTGCATGCTTCCCAACTCCATGTCACCAGCTGGGGCAGCTGGCCCAAGCCAGAAGCCCCAGGAAGAACTGACTTTGTTGATTGGCAGTATGCAGAGAAAAGGTATGGGGGTATTGCTAAAACTTGGGCTGACTGGGTTCTGATGTACCTGCCCACAAGTTGTCATGAATATCCCCATTCAGATGAGTTGGGCAGTGGCAGAGACATCTAAAAATTAAGCTAAATAAAGAAAATCTGAATAAGATAGCACTTTATATTACATTATTATGGTTAACAGCCTAGACAATTCAGAGAAAAGCTGACTTGGATATACTAACCTGGATAAGTAATGGCATCATGTGACAGTGCTTGCGATAAGGGATTACTTGTAAAGAGCCTCTCTCTCTCTCTCTCTTGGCCTGCTGGTGAATGTGCTGGCTAGAAATGACCAGACTGACTTGAAAATAAACAGGCTCAGCAAGACAGCGATTTGAGGACGTTTACTAGGGTTAAGGTAAGACTCAGAGAAGCAGCTTGACATAGCCCATTTTCATGTATTACTTTCCAGAACAGCTTTCTTTGCTATTTATAGGCACATGTGTTTTCTTAGCCCTGTGGGAGCAAAAATTCATGTTTGACCTGAACTGTTTTGCTAGCAGGCAGTTTCCTGGGAGAAACAGGACATTTGTTCATTTGTTTTACTTTTGGTCTTGCTAAATAAAAGCTGAAGTTTCACAAAGACCAGAGTTGTTTCACTTTGTAGATGTGAAAATGTGCAAACTTGACTCCCACTGTGAGTGTTAAGAGGGTGGGAAATCCTATTAGGGTAACTGAAAGATGGGGCATGGGGAGGTGATTAGATTGTAGGATCATGAAGTAGTGAATAGATTAAAAATGGTGGCTGGGGTTGTGGTTTGGAGGGCTTTAAAAGGAGAGTGAATGAGGAGGTTAGTCTGCTCTCTCTGCTCCAGCATTTTCACAATGTGATACTCTGCCGTCACTGTCGCCACCACCAGATGTGTTCCTTGGATTTGGACTTCCCAGCATTAGAAACTGCAAGCAATAAATTTCATTTTCTTTACCAATTACCCAGTTCTGTGTATTTTGTTATAAGCCACAGAAATGGACTAATACAGTGTTTTATTGCAGTTACCTATAACTATATGACACAACAGAAATCAGAGCAGACCACAGCGCTCAGTGCCGCATCTGTGATGGGAGTCGGCTTGGGTGACGTGAATATGTGTGTGAGAAAATGGTTGCTAGAGAGAGACTGATTTGTGTCCTTAAGAGCACGCAGGTCTTCTCCTTTTTGTTTTTCTAAAGGATTACTTTTTATATCATGCTGTGAAATCATAAATGAGACCGAGAGGTTCTGAAGCCTTTTCCTTTCCTCTTGCTATTAAAAAAAATTAAGTTACCTTGAGCACAGCTCACTCCCTTCTCCTGAGACTGCTGGGGAGGTGGAGCCAGCTGGCTGTAGGCATTGGGGAAGGGGAAATCTGGGAGGGCGAGCATCATCCACTCCTCTTTTTATGCAATACTACTGGTGTATGTGGCAACATTGTTCCAGAGAAGCTACAGATGGAGTTCCCTAGCAGTTTAAAAAAAGGAAAGCCTGTTGTAACAGAGACTGATCTTTGCTGAGCAAACAGACTGTATGAGTCCTGGAGGGAAATAAAAACTGTTTGTTGCCAGCAGGACATTGACTGAGAAATCTAAATGCTGGCAGGGCTCCCTATCTGCCTTCTGATTGAATTTCTAGTATTGAATTTAAACCAATATTTTCTCTAGGACCCCCAAATTATTATTTTATCACTTTTGGCACATTATTTGGTTATGTCTCAATAGGGATTTGGCTATGGTCTTTATATCTGCAGGGCTAACTTAATTTTAATGTATAAAATAATCTAATGTGATAAAATTATAAGGGAATTACAATAAATCTAATTGCTGGATACCTTGCTGCATTCATTTGGTAAACTGAATAGAGATATTAAGATTAATATGAAGTTTATAAATATGACATCTGTAAAAATTAAAGTTCAAAGAAGACATGTATCAGAGTCATCCTTTTGTTTCAGGCCCTTTAAATAGCCTCATATGACTTCAAAGGCTTTTAAAATTTTTTGGTAGTTTCTGGCTTTTGTGGTGGGAAAAGAGACCTCTGAGAGAAAGAGGAAAGAAAGGGAAAGGGGGGAAAAGGGTGTAATAACTAAGTTTCTAATTATTCCTCCTTGACTTAGAGTTGGCAGTTTTCT
>NW_007736502.1:9465-11812 GCF_000696425.1 Galeopterus variegatus
GGTGCCTGGATCGCTTGATGGGAACTCGGAAAGGATAATTGATGGTTTTGTCTTTGAGAACACACCGCCAGGCTGCCTGCAGGTCTGGCCTGGACCGGCGGTGGTGTGGAGAGGCGCTCACACCTACTTTGGCCTGGGAGCGTCTTTCTGTCTCTAGCCTTGCCCTCTGTTGCCAGTTGGTTCCCCAGGGTGCAGACTCTGAGATGGAGGTTTTCCTGCAGGAAATTTATTGAAAAGAGCTCTTGGGATTAATACCCATGAGGGAAAAGGAGAGCAGCATTGGGCAGAGGGAGAGCTGCGATGCAGTCACAGTGAAAGGACAGCCCTTTCGAGTGTCCTAATTTAGGGGAAGGGGGCTAGGCCATTATGTCATTGTACTAACAGCCCTGATCCAGGCTGCCCAAGGAACAGGGCATGAGGCTCTGTGGGCAGGAAAGGCTGACCCATCCCAAGAATATGTCTATGCCCAGCAAGATGAAACCAGCCTTCCCCAGGATGGGAACAGTCCAGTGGACTCACCTTGCTGCAGGTGTCTAGTTGGTGGTCTCGGGCAGGTCTCATGTTGGACACTCAGCAGCAGCAGTTGGAAGCCTGGCCTTGGTGAGCAGAAGCCCACACTGCTGAGCCTTCCTAGCCTCCACTCCTGTCACTGCCTGATATTCTCTTTGTGCACCTGTTGTGTCAGCACTGAGGTGGCCAGTGACAGACCAGCTGATGTCATGGGCTGAGCTGCTCTGTCTGCTTGGATGTTTAGTGTGTCCTTTGTGGTGGGTGTGATCTCATGTGACCCCTTGAACCAGTACCACTCCCATAGGGCCATGCATGCCTCTTCCTCAGGCTTTCTTGTCTCTGACCTCTCAGTTATCCTCCTTCAGGCCCCTCACTAACCAGCTGAGCCTCTTGCCACTTCCATGAGTCTAGGGACTTCTAACCTCAAACTTTCTCTGTCCTCATGAAGTGGATGGTGGGGCATGGGCCTACAGCTCTGTCTGTGTGGAGCATGTCCCCTCACTGATGTCTTGCGTGCTGGGCCACCCCATGCGGGACTGTGGTGCAGCCACAGCCCAATTTGGGCCTGCACTGACATGCCACTGACTGACATGAGCCATGCTTGGCCTTGTGCTTCTCAGTAAGCTGGTCTCAGAGATCCGTGCTCCCAACATGGCCACAGGCGTGAGCTTAGGGTGTGGCACCGATGCCACAGTGGCTATGACGTGATGGTGCTCAGACCACTGACTTGAGAAGCTCCCCTCCCTTCCGCCCCTCACACTTAGTCCCTAAGCACCACCTCCTTTTACAGTGGGTTGCTGATGACCCCCTGACCTTATGACTTGGTGGGTCTGACAGAGCCCGCCCATTGCACAGTTCTGCTGCACGGTCACTTGGTTGGCTGTGATCACATGTTCTGTCTCTACTAGGCCAGTAGTGCACCAAGAGCCATTCTTCAAAAGGCATGACTGTCACCAGAGCAGGTGGGTCGTGCTTCAGAACCTTAGCAGTGCCTGTGATTCACTGGAGAACTTGCCTCCAGCTCCACACAGTGTCTTTCCTCACCACAGAGACCTGTAACAGTGTAGGTCCCCAGTGTCAGGTCCACTGCACCACAGCAGAGGAAAGTGCCCAGCTGTGAGGCGGTCACAGCAAAGGCTGCATCCAGCCCCTGGGGAGCTCTGGAGCTAGGGAGCCGTTGAGAGTGTTGTGGGTCCAGGAAAGGGGAGTAGGCCCTTAGACTCCTGCATCGACTAGCCAATACAAGTAAACTGCCCCCAGAAAGGGGACATATGCCAAGCAAGGTGATGCTCATAAGCTGTGGCCAAGCAATCCCCAGAATGGATCTCATCTGAGAGCCAACATGTTAGCCAACATTTTCTCTCCTTTCACTTTTCAATTTTTCATTATTTCTTCATTACCCGTATTTATCACATATTATTCTGTAATCATAACTACCACATTTGTTTTAATCTTAGTCCTATTCTTGCTATTTTTTTTTTCTTTACCACAGTTTTTTCTTTTGTATTTGGTTGGCTTATGTTCATCCTTTGGTAGTTTTTAAAGATAAACTCATGGTAACAGAAGGCTGAGCCTCTTCAGTCTTTTGTCTTGTTCTTGAAAGACAGTTTGGCTGCACACGAAGTTCTTGGACTACTTGTCTTTCTTTGAGCACATTTAGACATTGCTTCAGTGTGTTCCAGCATTGAGCGTTGCTGGGGAGGATCCTGTGATCAGCCTGGTCCACTCCCTGCTGCCTCCACTTACAGGCAGCTTAAACTTTTTACCTGATGTACAAAGACTCTTTGAAAAATGTCTTGGTGTTCAATGTTTTGTGTCAATATTTTCTTGGGACATA
>NW_007736502.1:12027-25115 GCF_000696425.1 Galeopterus variegatus
TCTGTTGCTGTTCTTCCATAGCAATCACTTTCTCTCTAA
Organism: Galeopterus variegatus; assembly: GCF_000696425.1. Taxonomy (NCBI): domain Eukaryota; kingdom Metazoa; phylum Chordata; class Mammalia; order Dermoptera; family Cynocephalidae; genus Galeopterus; species Galeopterus variegatus. The sequence goes on from NW_007736502.1 coordinate 12,067, forward strand.
TTTTTAAAAAAATTCTTTGTTTTCATTTCCTTTTTTTCCTGCTTTTCTGTCTTTTCTCTCTGTCCTTGTATTAGTCCATTTCTGTTGCTTATAACATAAATACCTGAAACTGGGTAGTTTGTAAGAAAACGAAATTTATTGCTTACAGTTTCTGAGGCTGGGAAGTCCAAAGTCCAGGGTACACATCTTGTGAGGGTCTTTGGTGGTGGCTTTACAGCAATGCAGAGGTCTCACGTGGTAGAAAATGGCAGAGCAGAGAGAAATAGCCCCTTATGTGCTCTCCTTTTAAAGCTCTCAGAACCAAGCTCATGACCATCATTAAACCATCAACTTAATCACCTCTTCAATGCCCCTCCTTTCAGTTACCATAATAGGATTTCCCACCCTCAACAATTACAGTGGGGATTAAGTTTTGGGGGAACATTCAACCCAAGGTAGTCCCTTACTGGGTTTTTGGTAATGCATTGTCTCCCGTGTGTTGTGTCCAGTTTTGCTTTCATTTTTGTGGTATTTTTTCCCCTCTCTCTATTTTGGAATTATTTCATGTGGGTTGTGTGTGCACACTCACACGTGTGCATGAGCACAGTTGTGAATTTCATGGAGAGGTAGTTGTGAAAACAGCTCCTCTCATGTCGTTATCTAGTTCTTGTCCAGGCCACCACCAATGTTAGGGCTATGTCCAATTCTCATCACATGCTTATTACAGAGAAGAAAGAACTGCCCGTGGCCCATGCCCTTTATGTGTACAGTATGGGAACTGCCCCTTCCCTGCACAGGTGTGACTTCAGGAAGTCACAGCACTGAGGCAGGTACAAGGCCTTCACTGCACTGAATCTCTTGTACTACTGAGAACTATGGGACGATCCAGGTTTCAGGTCCTAAAATTTTAGTACTTAAGTCATTCAATTGGAGACTGGTTGAATAACATTAGTTAATTGAGGACAAAAAACCTTCAGTGTATAAGATAGGTTGACCTGGGTTGCTGCATACATTTTCTTTTCTTTCTTTTTTCTTTTCTTTTTTTTTTTTTTGGTGCCTGGCTGGTAAGGGATCCTAACACTTGACCTTGATGTTACAACACTATGCTCTTACATAGATTTTCTTTTTTTTTTTTTGTCTTTTTTCGTGTCCGGCAACGGATCGCAACCCTCAGTGTNGGGAGCGCCACCGCGCTCCCAAGCGGCGCACTGTAGCAGTGCGCCACCGGGCCAGCCCCTTACATAGATTTTCTAATGATATGATCTTTTTGTTTGATCATTCTGCCTGTTTTAGTTTTTTAAAGGGGTTAAAATGTGAAACATTTGTGTTCAACATTTTCTGAGGTTCTTTACGCCTTTACCCTTGTAGAAATAAAGTTATTCAAAACAGTCACATAGGACCAATTTTAGTGCTATTTGAATGCCATTGAGGGGAAAGACAGTATAATTCTGAGGAGTGCATTAAGGGATAAGTATTTAATGACTTTCCACTATACACATGATAGTGTGATCCAGAAGTCATCTAGTGTCTCCAGACACCTAGAGTTCTGTACAGAAGTAAGTGTATATCAACAAAATTAACAAGCCATTAGCTAGACTGACCTCTCCCCCCCAAAAAAAGAGTGAAGACAATTACTAAAATCAGGGACTTTGAAACTGATCTTAGAGGGGCAATAATGGAATCCTATGCCAACACATTAGATAAGCTAGACAAATTCCTAGAAAAAGATGAACTAGTAAAACTGACTCAAGAAGAAATAGAAAATCTGAATAGATCCACAACAAGTAAAAAGATAGAATTAGTAATCAAAAAACTAACCACAAAGAAAAGCTCAGGTGTCTTCACTGCTGAACTCTACTAAATATTTAAAGAAGAATTCATACCCATTCTTGACAAACTGTTCCAAAAAATAGAACACTTCTCAACTCATTTTATAAGGCCATCATTACCCTACTACCAAAACCAGATAAAGAAACTATCAGAAAAGAAAACTGTAGACCAATATCTCTTATAAATATGAATGCAAACATCTGAACAAATTATTAGTAAACCAAATCCAGCCAAATGTAAAAAAGATTATATACCATGATCAAGTGAAATTTATCCCAGACATACAAGGATGGCTCAACTCGCAAAAATCAATCAAAGTAATATACCAAAGTGAAAAAAGAGGAGAGAACCCACAGATCATCTCAACAAGCACACAAAAAGCATTTGACAAACTCCAACATTCTTTCATGACAAAAACACTCAGCAAACTAGGAACAAAAGGGAACTTTCTCAACCTGATAATGAACATCTATGAAAACCCCACAGCTAACATCATAGTTAATGGTGAAAGACTGAAAAAATCTTTCCCACAAATATCTGGAACAGAGAAAGGAGATGTTTGTGCTTACCCCTTCTATTTATCATTGTACTGGAGAATTTAGCCAGGGTAATTAGGAAAAAAAAAAAAAAAAAAAAAAGAAATGAACAACATTTAAATTGGAAAGGAGGAAGTAAAATTATCTTTATTCACAGATGCCAGGAACTTGTATACAGGAAATTCTAAGCAATCTATACACACACACACACACACACACATACCTATTAGGACTAATAAATCAGTTCAGCAGATATTAATTGTGCATAGCTAATTGACTTATGCTACCCGTGGAGGAGGAGCAGAGTGAGTGAGGGGTAATGGAGGGGAGGTGGTCAGGGAGGAGATGAGGAGGCAGATCAGGCCATGCAAGCTCTTGGGCGTATGCTTTGCAGGTTCTTTGGCACACTTATTGGGCAAGCAGTGCAGGCACAGACTAGAAGGTATAGGCACACATCTGGTTCTAGGTGAAGCTGTAGTTCTAGGTAGAGCTTCAGGTGGAACCAAGGTCAGCTGGTTGAGTTCTTGGATATCCATGATCTGAAGTTTGAGGTGCAGCTGATTGTGGTGAGTCTACAGAATTTATACTAATAGCTCAGGGGCAATATTTTGTTTTCAGTGCAGGCTGCCACTGAGTATAGACATAAAACCAGTTCCTGAGGGATCAACAACCCTGGCGGTTGTTTCAGTAGTTGTCTGACCTAAAGGTCTTGAAATGCTTCCCCAAATGTTTTTATGTCAGGATGCTTGTTGAGAAGTTTTATTTCTTGCAAATAGAGACAAACACCAACTGAAGTGAATAATTTTGGGTGTGGAGTAAGGAAGATCCGGATACTTAAATGCAGAACAAGGATTACTACATCTGTTAAGTTGCATGGCTGAAGGGAATTTAGAAGAAATAAAAGGGTTTTTTTAAGTACTGTTTTTTTCCCAAGGAAAAGATTCATAGTAATTTAATCATATTCTGAAATCCAAACTTTAACCCAGACACTCATCAGACGTTAGACTAATTTTAACGAATTAATTTATTGAATATTAGTGAATGTTTTCTAAATAACATTTCATACGTACTGAACAAAACAAAACAAAATTGCTCTCCTTAGAGAATTGAAGTTTACAGTTTTAAAACAACATAAATGTTCATGCAATGTTCCATGCCATGATTTTTTATTTTAAATTTAGTAATGTGATTTATCAGCCTGTCCATGTCAATACACATGGGTCCACCCCAGTCTTTTAAGTGGTTGCATTATAATCACTGTGAGCCCTCCACACTGTTGGTCAACAATCAGGTTGATTTTTTAGTTTTTGCCATTACTGACAATGCTGTAAAAAATAAATTTGTATAAACATTTTTGTGCATATGTATGAATATTTCTATGGGAGTGATTCTGTGTGTGACAATTTTGATTTCATTGAGATTCTATCCGTATTTCCCTAATGACTGGTGATATTGAGCTCATTTCCACATGTTCATCATCCATTTGGGTTTCTTCTGGGAATTTCCTTTTGGGGGGGTGTCTTTTTTCCCTATTGATTTTGTGGAAAGTTTTCATAAGTTTTGGATATTAATCCATTGGTTTTATGCATACTGAAAACAGTTTCCCCCAGCCTGTGACTTTTCATTTACTTTGCTGATGTTCTGTTTCGTCATTCAGAAGTCATTGTTTGTCTGCTGCAGGTGAGCGTTTTCCTTTGCAGTCTTCTTCCTTGTCCTTGTCTAGCCTCAGCTGTGCTGGACAGAAGTGGTGGTGGTGGACATCTTGTTCCTGCTTCAGCAAGAGCACGTTGTTAGTGGGCGCATCTGCTGATAGCCTTCAAGCTAATTCTCACTTAAATGAAGTTTCTATTCTTATATTGTTAGGAACAGGTGTGACTTTTGATTCATGTCCTTTATGGAATGACCTGTATTTGGTGTGTCTCATGCCTCTCACGCCAGCGAAGAATGAATCAGCTACTTGGGCATCGATTGCTTGCTGTCTTTCAGCTCTGCGTGGCTTCTCTTCAGGCAGATGCTTGCCCTCCCCTCACCCCACTCTCCTCCTCACATGGGGTCAGTCCAGGCTGGGGCTCATCTCCCTACAAACCTAGATTGCCTTCTCCCAGTTGTTTTTGCAGAATCCTGGGAATAATGATTGTTTAACCTGCAGCTACATTCCCATCCAGAAGCCAAATCACAGGAGCCAGAGGGTGGGACGGGCCATACCGAGATCACAGGGACCAAGGGTGGGTTAGAGGTATCTCTCCAAGGAAACTGCTGTGTAGGCAGGCAAACACAGCAGGTATTAATGACAGTCTCCTTCCTTAATCACCATGTTGACAACCCAGGCCCCTGGCCTCCCAAGCTATAGAGGACTGCTCGCTCCCTCCTGCAAACCACCCCTTTCCTGTTACACCTGAAGGTCTTCAAAGAGGTGGTTACATGTGCACACAAACATGTCTATCACCCCTGTCTCTACTGTTCCTTAGAGAATGTTCTGGTATGTGCCAAGGGTACCAGCTCCTGTTCTCTCACAGCTGCTGTTGTCCAGCAGCTCTGGGTCTGTCCAACAGTGTGCAGAATGGCCCCTATATGCTCTGTGAGGTGCTCTGAAGCAGGGGCCATCTGGTGTCTGCTTCAAGAGCAGGTAGCATTGTGTGGCCACATGACTCACATCTCAGGAAATCCAAAGGTCAAGGAAAGTCTATAAGGCTCTGCAGCCATGGTTCCTGTTCCCTAATGCAAATCATGGGACTGCACAGGCCATGTTTTTCCATAATCATAGTGGTTGGGGGACATAACATGAAAAGTTGAGGGATGGTGTCTTTGATGTTGCATGGGAATGGGTAGATGCCAATCCTGACTGTTGATGCGAGGAAATTGCACCGCCCTTACCTCCAGCACTTTGATGACACCTGGCTTTTCTTATCTTTATCAATATGGGGAGGGAAGAGAGGTAATTTGAAGCAGTCACAAAAAATTACCTTTTGCATTGTATTAGTCTGGGTTCTCCAGAGAAATAGAACCAATAGTAAATATAAATATACTTATTTACCAATAGTAAATATAAATATATCAATAGTAAACATAAAGATACTTATTTATCAATAGCAAATGTAAACATAAATACATTTATTTACTATAAGGAACTGGCTTATGCAATTATGGAGGCTGAGAAGCCCCAAGATCTGCAGATGGCAAGGTAAGACACAGGAGAGCTGATGCTGATGGTGTAATTCAGGTTTGAATACAGAGTGTGAGTCTGAAGGTAGCAGAAGAACAGTGTCACAGTCTGAAGACACTCAGGCAGAGAAAAAGAATTCTTTCTTTCATCCTTTTATTCTACGCAGGCCTCCAATGGATTGGATGAAGCCCCCACACCCCCACTGGGGAGGGTAGTCTGCTTTACTTACCCTGTAGATTCAAGTGTTAATCTCAGCCAGAAACATCCTCACAAACATGCCCAGAAATATGTTTAACCAAATATCTGGGCAGCCTGTGGCCCAGTCAAGTTGACACATATAATTAACCATCACATGCATCATTCACATTCCTATGCTACAGGAGAGAGCACCTCTTTCAGCCTTTGTCCCTGGATACAGTGCCACCCTTCCTTAGGCCTCTGTATCTGGCGGCTGCTGCCATCCTCTTCCAGCCTTTAAAAACTACAGTCCACCTGTAGATATTATACAGCAGTCCCCCCTTATGTGGGGAATAAGTTCCAAGACCCCCAGTGGATGCCTGAAGCCATGGATAGTACCATACCCTATATACTCTGTGTTTCTTCCTACGCATACATAACAAGGAGTTTAATTTATAAGATAGGGACAGTACAAGATTAACAACAATAACTAACAATACAATAGAACAGTTATAACAATATACTGTAACCGGTCTCTCACTGAATGTGTGTATGTGTCTCTCTCTCAGAATATCTTATTGTACTGTACTGTGGATAGTTGAAACCATGGAAAGTGGAACTGTGGTTAAGCGGGACTACTGTAGCAACTTAAAGCACCTAGATACTAGAAATAAATGGAACAAACTTGTACAAGATATGTCTGGACAAAAGAATAAAACTTCATTGGAAGACATAAGTGAATAGGGAGAGAGATTGTGTGCACGATTGAGAAGATTTGATATAAAAAAGATGTCATTTCTCCCTGGTTAATTAGTATGGTGCCAAGTAAAATATCAACAGGCTTTTATTAAAGCTTGAGATGCTGATCCTAAAATTCTCATGGAAAATTTAACAGCTAAAAACACTAAAAACCAATCTGGGGAAGAAGTACAAATAAGGAGTATATTGTTCCCACCAGATATCAAGTTCTTTTATAAACATATGTAATTAAGACACAGGGATAGGAAATAACTCAATTAAGCAGAAGGGACAGAGCCCAGAAACAGACCCATGTGTATGTTGCTTGATCCTTGGCAGAGGCTGGTACAGAAGGATGGACTCTGCAGAGGGTTAGAAATCTTGATTCTCATTTGATTTTTAGAATAGGGTTTTTAGGTAATGCATGTATGAGGCAAAAGTCTCCAGCCATGATGCAGAAGCCCACAGCTAGCAGGCAACAGCGCATCTAATCAACTCTAATCACTGTTTAAGTATGGGATTGTATACTTAAATGATTTTAGAGCCAACAGGTGGTTGTCATACTGATCCTGTTAAGAGATTTTAAAGAATTGCTGTAGGGAAAGGTGTGAAAAAATGTTTGCTAGGGGCAAGCTGTTTTTCAGTGGAAACTTTAGAGACAATTATACTTAGATTTAATCATAAGAATGTAACTTTTCCTTAAATCATTTGAGGAGAGATTAAATCTATACTTAGATTTAATCATAAGGATGTAACTTTTGCTTAAATCATTTGCTTAAATCATTATCTAAAATATCTAAATCATATTTTAGATAATGATCAAAGTTTGACCAACTTAGCTTTTCANGTATGTGTCTCTCTCTCAGAATATCTTATTGTACTGTACTGTGGATAGTTGAAACCATGGAAAGTGGAACTGTGGTTAAGCGGGACTACTGTAGCAACTTAAAGCACCTAGATACTAGAAATAAATGGAACAAACTTGTACAAGATATGTCTGGACAAAAGAATAAAACTTCATTGGAAGACATAAGTGAATAGGGAGAGAGATTGTGTGCACGATTGAGAAGATTTGATATAAAAAAGATGTCATTTCTCCCTGGTTAATTAGTATGGTGCCAAGTAAAATATCAACAGGCTTTTATTAAAGCTTGAGATGCTGATCCTAAAATTCTCATGGAAAATTTAACAGCTAAAAACACTAAAAACCAATCTGGGGAAGAAGTACAAATAAGGAGTATATTGTTCCTACCAGATATCAAGTTCTTTTATAAACATATGTAATTAAGACACAGGGATAGGAAATAATTAAGCAGAAGGGACAGAGCCCAGAAACAGACCCATGTGTATGTTGCTTGATCCTTGGCAGAGGCTGGTGCAGAAGGATGGACTCTGTAGAGGGTTAGAAATCTTGATTCTCATTTGATTTTTAGAATAGCATTTTTAGATAATGCATGTATGGGACAAAAGCCCTCGGTTAAAGGGCAAAAGCCCACAGTTAGTGTGGCAAAAGCCCATTAAGTCAATTCTAATTGAGTATATGTTGATTCTCATTTGATTTTTAGAATAGGGTTTTTAGGTAATGCATGTATGAGGCAAAAGTCTCCAGCCATGAGGCAGAAGCCCACAGCTAGCAGGCAACAGCGCATCTAATCAGCTCTAATCACTGTTTAAGTATGGGATTGTATACTTAAATGATTTTAGAGCCAACAGGTGGTTGTCATACTGATCCTGTTAAGAGATTTTAAAGAATTGCTGTAGGGAAAGATGTGAAAAAATGTTTGCTAGGGGCAAGCTGTTTTTCGGTGGAAACTTTAGAGACAATTATACTTAGATTTAATCATAAGAATGTAACTTTTGCTTAAATCATTTGAGGAGAGATTAAATCTATACTTAGATTTAATCATAAGAATGTAACTTTTGCTTAAATCATTTGAGGAGAGATTAAATCTATACTTAGATTTAATCATAAGAATGTAACTTTTGCTTAAATCATTTGCTTAAATCATCATCTAAAATATCTAAATCATATTTTAGATAATGATCAAAGTTTGACCAACTTAGCTTTTCACAAATTGTACTTTGGAATGTCACATTAATTTTACCGATGTTACTAGTTTGTATTGTTTAAAGTTAGCCATAGATAACTTTTGCCACACTGCCCATGCCTTTGTGTCCTTCTTGAAATGATTGAATCAACTGATTTTTCTTGTGAGACTTCCTTGACTTTATAATAAAAAACCGAAGCTAACTTTGAATTGGGGCTGTACCCAGTTTTCTCCTTCTAACAGAAGAGTTGCTGAGGTGCAATCCCTTCAGGCTTCTCATTGCATTCATGTTGCTTTGAGTAATCCTTTTTTTTGCATCTCCATTACACAGAGAGAAGTGTAACAGGGTTCTTGGATATGAGATACCAGGAGGAGAGGTTACACAGTCAGGAATGAAAGAGATGCCCCACCACAATCAAAAACTGATTCCAGATAAATTCAGTCCTACATGCAAAGAGCAAAACTCTAAAACTTTGACAGAAAAAATATAGGAGAATCTTCTGGGTTGATTTGTGTCTCCCCCAAAAGATCTGTTGGAGGTCTAACATGAGCATCTCAGAGGATGATCTTATTTGGAAACAGGGTCTTTACAGAGATAACCAAGTGAGGATGAAGTCCTTAGCATGGGCCCTAACCCAATATGGACTGGTGTCCTTATAAAATGGGGAAGTTCGGACACAGACACACACAGAGGGAAGACAAAGTGAAGACACAGGGAGAAGATGAGCTACATGATTGGAGTGATGTTTCTACAACCCAGGGAACACTAGGAGCTGGAAGTAGCAGGAAGGATCCTCCCCTGGAGTCCTCAGAGAGAGCACAGCCCCACCCACACCTGGATTTCAGACTTCTGGCCTCCAGAAGTGTGAGAAAGTGTGTCTGTTATTTAAGCCACCCAGTCTGTGGTACTTTGTTATGGTAGCCCAAGGAAACTCATACAGGGACTATCTTTATGGCATTGGGATGTATTGAAATATCTTAATGTGCACAAAGTCCAAGTCATAAAGAAAGAGACTGGTAAATTTTACTATATTTAAGTAAAAACTTTGTTATATCAACAGTCACCACAAATGTGAAAAATCAAGCCAGAAACTGGTAGGAAGATTGCAATTCATACAGCAGGAAAAGGAGGCGCACTGAGGGATGTGCATGGCAACTTGTGTGGAAGGCAGAGCCTGCGAGTGCTCCCACAGTGGAATCGACACGGGGTGAGAATGAAAGGAGAGGTGCACGTGCCCGCATGGGTATGCTACAAAGCAAAGGAAGCCCAGCTAGCCCAAAATGTGTGCTCTGATAATTGTGTAAAGTTGGAAAACAACACAGTGCAGAGCGCAGACCCCCACACGAGTGTGGTTGGAGAACGAGCTGTGCGCGGGGCAGGTGGAGACGCGGGAGGAAGGAGGGGCACGTGGCCTCAACTCGACCTGTGCGGGTCATTAGAAAATGAAGAAAACATGGCAAAGGAATATTTATCCGATTGCCATGTACCTCTTTAAGCTTGAAATAAGGAGGAACCAAGGACAGTAACTAGATTATCTGCTTAGCACTCAGCCGTGCGGCACCCCGGAGAGCAGGAGGGAAGGCGCGGGGGGGCTCGTCCGTGGGCGGTGGCAAAGCGGCGACAGGGCTGGCGGTGGAGAGCGAGACTGCGCTGGCCGTGGCTACATAACCGCTGCAGGAGAGAAACGCCGCGAGCGGGGGCCCGATGAAGACGAGGGTCCCCAAGGCGCTGTGAGAACAACAGGGCTCCGGAACATCCCAGAGAGTTCTGGAAACCCGCCAGGGGCTTTGCTCCGGGAGTGGCGCTGTGATTGTCCTCGGCCTTCTGAGCGGAACACGCACCTGTGTGCTCCTGGGCTTTCCCCGGGCCGCGTCCTGGAGCTGCGGGTGCCCACGGAGCCCCGAGGCCCTCGACACCGGGCATTCCAAGGAAAATGTGGGTGTATTTTTTAGAACTCATAAACAGTATTTTGGTCTTTTTTTTTTTAAACAAGAAATCTGGCTTAAAAATGGAGTGAAACAAGGTTAAATTGGACGAGGAAATAGCAGCGGGACATGGAAGGTAAATGCACTTGAGGTCCTCTTGAGCTGTTGTTTATAAAGTGCTGCACATGTGCACAAGCCTTCGGCAATGTCATCTGCCAAAGGAAGAACAGAACAAACCTTTCTCTTGGGAACTTTTGCTAAGCTGAAGACTCAAGACAGGACGGAGTGTACTACATTGTACAGAGAATTTGTAGGCAAGATGTGAAACGGTGGGGGGTCTCCGTGGAGCAGAACGTGTAGGGAAATTTATTTGAACACTGGTGGAGTCCTATTCTTCACACTGTGCATAGTTAAATATGTAATGAATGCAACTTTGGAAAACCTGTATATTAGTCAGGGTTCTCCAGAGAGACAGAATCAATAGGATATGTTATAATTACATGAGAGGGATTTATTAGGGGAATTAGCTCACGTGGCTATGAAGAAAAGTCCCACGATAAGCTGACTATAAACTGGATGCCGGTAGCGTGGCTCAGTCCAAGTCCAAAGGCCTCAGAACCAGGGAAGCTGATGGTGTCCTTGGTGTAAGTTCTGGAACCCAAAAGCTGAAGAGTCTCAAGCTCTGATGTCCACGGACAGGAGAGAAGAGTGTATCCCAGCTGCAGCGGATCANGCTGATGGTGTCCTTGGTGTAAGTTCTGGAACCCAAAAGCTGAAGAGTCTCAAGCTCTGATGTCCACGGACAGGAGAGAAGAGTGTATCCCAGCTGCAGCGGATCAAGAAAGAGCTTCACCTCTTTCCTCTGTCTTTTGTTCTCTCCGGACCCCCAGTGGATTGGATGGTTCCCACCCACACTGAGGGTGGGTCTTCCACACCCAGGCCACTCAAACTCTCGTACTAATCTCTGCTGGAAACACCCTCATGGACACACCTGAAAAGATAGCTTTACCAGGTTTCTCAGCATTCCTTCATCTAACCAAGTTGACATCTAGAATTAACCTTCAAAACCTTAATTTATACATATTTTTAAAATTTTAACTTATTTTTTTTCATTGTACTTGTTTATGGGATACAGTTTGTTGTTTCTATACATGCATATATTGTATAATGACCTAATTAGAATAGTTAGCATATCTATCACCTAAACATTGATCGCTTCTTTGTCAGCAAAACCTTATTTTCCCCAGTTTAGTCACTGGTAGGAGCATGTATGTAGCAAGTCCATGTTGTTTTCCAAATCCTGATAAGTGGGTTCTTATGACCTGGGCCCCTCCTGGGCCAAGTCGAATCCAAACCAGAGGGTTTTGGAAGATGTCTCGAGTGTTTGCTGAAATCTCAAGTTATCTGTTTTTTGTTGAAGTGAATATTCCTTTGAAATATTTTCCCATGTCTGACGGTCTTATCCCTTTGCTTGCTGACAGGCTGGTGGCATGCTGTGGCTTTTGCTGACTGGTATGGTGGCTGAGGGGAACTTTGGCTGTTGAACAGTGAGCCCTGGGTCCAGCTTTTACTGGAACGAAATTGTGGGGAGTGGATGCCACTTCTTAACCAGCACCAGGCTCTCACCAACTGAGCTGACCCACCAGCCAGAGGCCCCTTCTTAATGCCACGCGGATTTATGGGATGTGGCCACAGGAGAAGGGAATTGGGAGATTTAGGCTGCAATTTGGATGACTGAGCCGCCCCCAACCCCCAGGCACTTGTTTGCCTGAATTACTTGGGTGATTTATTTGTGCTCTGGGCTCTGGTCTGCAGTGGAGACTCCAGGAGACACACTCAGACCTCCCCGGCAGACCACGGTGCACAGGAGGTTGAGTGAGCTCATGTTTATGAAGGGCTCTGGAATTCCCGGCTGTTGCTTGTTTTACTGCCTCCAGAGACAAAACCAGGCAGAATTACCATGAGCCAGCTTTAAGCCAGGGCTTCTCAGAGTCACCAGAAGTGTCCTCTTGCAGTGACCGTCAGGCTCGGGAACGCCAGGACTTTCATGTTTTGTGGCATTCACCAAGCACGTTTAAACTAAATCAGCCCATGTGGAAAGCTCGCGGGTGGTGGTGCTTAAGAGAAATACTTGTTTTCTTCAGTTTTGCTCTGTGAGTCTAATGTTGCTGGAGGAACTCGCTGCTCTGCCTGTCACTGGGTGACTTCAGTTCTCTTAAGGAACACTTTGAAGCAAAACCAGGTGCTTAAATGTAGATTGGGTGTTTTTGTTTGTTTATGCAGTTGGCTTATTTTAGCATTCCCATTCAGTCACTTTCAATTCTGTTTTTAGAAAGCTTCAAGGTAGTTCCTGAAAAGGGAGATTTCAGAAAATATTATATAACTATAATGAAATCAGGGACTCTCTCTGCTTTGTTGTCCTTTCACAAAAGTCAATATATGGAGTTTATTATTCTGTTTTTACTGAAGAACGGCTGTTGGTTTTAAACTTGGTTCATGTTCATGGCAGCTTTTGGCTCAGGTGTCCCTCAGGCTCTGCGCAGCTGCCTGGGCGTGTGCTGACCAGGAGAGCTGGCATGCCATACTCACGTGCACTGTCCCTGGTGCCTGGCCTGGGTGAGCAGACATGTTGTCAACCCATCTGTAGGTGCA
>NW_007736502.1:25771-26718 GCF_000696425.1 Galeopterus variegatus
TCTCTGCTTTGTTGTCCTTTCACAAAAGTCAATATATGGAGTTTATTATTCTGTTTTTACTAAAGAACGGCTGTTGGTTTTAAACTTGGTTCATGTTCATGGCAGCTTTTGGCTCAGGTGTCCCCCAGGCTCTGCGCAGCTGCCTGGGCGTGTGCTGACCAGGAGAGCTGGCATGCCATGCTCACGCGCACTGTCCCTGGTGCCTGGCCTGGGTGAGCAGACATGTTGTCAACCCATCTGTAGGTGCAGTTCAGCTTTTCACTGCAGTGTGTTTAGTTGCTGTAACCCCATGCTCCTACCTGGCTCTCGCTGGCTGGTGTAGACACAGGCTGAGGCCTCCATGCAGAGGTAGCTTGTGCTTTGGCCATGGTATCCAGAGGTGAGAGTTTGCCCGCAGAATTGTACGAGTAGCTGGGGTCTCCTTTCTTCTCTGAACTTTGCTGGAACCAAGGGCCTGTGGGGAAGAGCCTGGTCTGGGCATTCAGAGAACAGGTTTTAGTCTCTGATGGAGTTTGGATGTATTGTCTTGAGGGCTGGATGTCACCCCAAGGTCAGAGAGAGGATGCAGCCTCCTATCCAGTCTCCATCTTGGGAGCAGGAATTGGTTTGAAGGGAGAGTTTCCTGCCATTGTATCAAATATCTTTTCTTCCCCATTTTTGAGTAATCAGCAGATAGCAGTAACCACCCTCGTGGAAGGACAAAGGAACCTGCTCTCTCAGGAAGGAGGCCGGCTCCCTGCTAGTACAGATGTGTGTGGGTGGAGTTGGGGCTGTCTTTTCCTCATTGCCCTCAAAAACATTCTCTGCTGAAGAACTTACTATATATACACATGTCCACTGTGGACTTTTCTTCTCTTCACCCATTTAGTGTCTCTGGCAGGACATAATTATTTCTCTCAATGTAAATCTAAGTACAGAGGAAGCACATTCATGTGTTTCTGAAGATG
>NW_007736502.1:27182-28739 GCF_000696425.1 Galeopterus variegatus
ATTATTTCTCTCAATGTAAATCTAAGTACAGAGGAAGCACATTCATGTGTTTCTGAAGATGGTCTTAAAGGAAAACAGGCAGAATTTGGGAATTTGTATGTTTCTGGTAAGTGAAGAATCTTATTTTATTGGTTAGGAAATGGGACACAACAGAAATGGGTGAATCAGACATGTGGAGACCTGCTGGCCCCCGACTGCCTCCTGCCCAGGCCCTGCTGATGCTCAAGGGTCTGTTCTAGAATCCAAGCGGGAAGGGGGGTTGGGGGTGGGAGGCCCATGCCACGAGCCACCTTGGTTGTCAGAGTGACAGATCCCAGGACGGGTGAGTGCAGTGCAAGTTATTTAGAGGGGAGAGACCACATTCACACAACTTGTATTACAGTAGATTGCTTTGACTGGCCGACTTTATTACTAGTTATTGTTGTTAATCTCTTACTGGGCCTCATTCATGAACTAGATGACCAGAGGCGTACATGTACAGGAAGAAACAGTGTATCTAGGGACCAGCATGATCCGTGGTTTCAGGTGTCCATTGTGGGTCTTGGAACGCATCCCCCAGCATAAGGGGGAGGACACACTCTCCTCCTTCATTCGTGTTTTAGGTGCAGTGCACAATCTCCTTTCCTGCTGCCTGTGCTTTGGTGAGGTGCCGACATCCACAGGGAGAGACACAGAGTGTGACTCAGGTGTGAGTTGTCTGTGTTCTCACAGTGTTTGCTTTTAGAGAGAGCACTGAAACGCCCTGCTCCAGGCCATGCTAGAAATCTGACTTCAGTGGGCTTTAAAACCCACTTCTCTTCTAATTGTGTCCTTCACGTGGTTGTCATCTCTTTGTTTTATATATTTGAAAGATGTTCAAACCTTGGAAAAAAAGAAATGTTTCTGATATGTTCAGAATCTCCCCCTGTACAGTTTAATAGCTTTCATGAGTGTGGAAATCTGGAATATTCCCTTTTTGCCCTATTAACCATGATAAGAAAATAGCAGAACAGGGCAGCACCCTCTCACTGTGGTTACTCTAGATACGGTTTGAAACAAATCCCGGGCTGGGTCTGTGGGAAGACATTGGGTGGACGTTTACCACTGTATGGTTCTTCTGCAGGAACCGAGGAGAGGAAGGGGCTGGGCGTTTTGTGGGATGAGCTACATGGCCAGAGAGATAGAGTTAATGATGTTACATGATTATTGACCAAGATATATGTATATATTTTATTTCTGAGAGGGCATTTATTCTTTTATCTAAAGCCCAAATATGTCAAAGCCTTTTATAACCATTCTATAAACTTGACTCTTTCCCACTGTCTCCTGCAAAAACCTTTCCAGCCCTATCTTGTATTAAGTTAATCTTCACCTGCTGAAGCTATTTATTGCATGCAAACATAACAGTAACTTGTGCGGGGCTGTGTGTGCTGGTGGTCCTCTTGGAAGGCCTGTGCGCTCTTCCGGCCCAGCACACCGGCTCTGTGCTGCACCCTGCCCGTGGGATCCAGTTGCACATCATTTACCTGTTCAGCTGCTGATGAACATTTGGGCCACTTCCACCTTTTGGTTATTGTG
>NW_007736502.1:29353-30832 GCF_000696425.1 Galeopterus variegatus
TGTGCGGGGCTGTGTGTGCTGGTGGTCCTCTTGGAAGGCCTGTGCGCTCTTCCGGCCCAGCACACCGGCTCTGTGCTGCACCCTGCCCGTGGGATCCAGTTGCACATCATTTACCTGTTCAGCTGCTGATGAACATTTGGGCCACTTCCACCTTTTGGTTATTGTGAATACTGCTGCTATGAACAAGTATTTCTCTGATGCCTATTTTCACTTCTTCTGGGTATGTCAGAACTGCAATTTTAAAGCATGTTCCATATAGGAGGGAATGGTGAATTATGCCATTTGGATCATCCATGGGATTAAACTCCAATGCAGGATAAATTCTCAGTTACTTGCTTGATGCACACTTTTTTCTTGCTCTATTATCCATATCTACCTCAATCTCATTACTTCATTTTCTCCTTCTTGGAAGGATCCTTTTGTATTTCTGGTTACCAAAATTTGCTTTATTACAGAAGTGATACTCTTAATTGATGTGTTTCCCCCAAATGCCCACATTTCTCATCTCTTTTGGGATTGTTTAATCACAGTGATGTTATCTAAGTTTAGCTGGAGGTGTTGCTCTGGCAGGAGTGTGGCAAGCACACTTAGATCACAGTTTCATTCTAGTTTTTGATACCTCTGTCCTGCTTTCTTCTGGTTACTTGACCCTACTGACCTTCTAAATAATGGGAAAAAGTGGCTGAAAGATGTAATGAGTACTTGAACACTGAAGACTTCCATTCCAAGTCTTCTGAAGTTTCCTTGGTATCCTGTGTGGTCAGCTTTGAGGCCCCAGGGTAGAAATAGAAGTGACTGTCACAAGCCTTTCTATTTACATAGTTACGGACAAGTATTTCCTAAGAGAAAAGCACTAAACTTTTCTGATGGATTCACATAAACTGGATCTACCTTGTCCCATCATCATTTTGCCAACACTATTATTTTTTCTCTTGAGGGTGAGGTAGAAAGGGAGAGAATGGTGTCGTGGGCATCTGGCGAGGACACTGCCTCCTTTGAGAGTCACATTTGCAAATGAGCAGCAGTGTCCTGAGGCCCAGGCACGGAGAACTCATGAGCAAAGTTAGCTGGGCTCTATCTAGCTTAGAGCTTCAACTGGGGGTCTTGAAGATCTGAACAAGACATAAAGAGTGTTTTACAGCCTGTCTTTCAGAAGTGCTGCAATGTAATTTTCAACTGGGCAAGAAAGTTATTTTTCCAAAAGGTCAGAAGGCAAATGGACAGTTTCCCTTGATGCAGCTGGGAGATGCTGCCTGACAAGACACCGTAACTCTTGTGCCCACACACAGGAGATGAGGGGTCAGGCCAGGCCTGCCTCTTTAGGTGGGTTCTGCTAAGATTAGAGAGGAATTTCCCTGCTGTCGATTTCTGGCACCAAGAACATTAACAGGTCCCAGGCATCTAGGACCCAAAGTCATAGGTGATCCAAGTGACCTTAGCTCATATAGATTGTGGCTTGGGGAGGGGAGAGTTCATGAA
>NW_007736502.1:32044-60486 GCF_000696425.1 Galeopterus variegatus
CGGACAAAAAGACGAAAAGGTTATTGGCACCAATAGAGGGGGTTCCTCTCCCTCTGGCAGAATACACGCCAGCTTACCATCCTGGAAAGAATGGTTGCAGGAACAGGTGCAGCTGTATGCCACAGAGCCTCCACTGGAGAGGGCCTGCCCTTGCAGAGTCTCTCATTCAGTATCCTGACTGTTGGCCATAACCACTGTGTCCACCCTTTTAGGGGCAGGGGTTGGACGGATAGCCTTAGTCCCTTTTTGAGAAGACCATTATACTGTTCAATCATTCCCAGTGCCTGGGTATGATACACACATGTAACTTGCACTGAATGAACCACTGAGAATCCCACTTCTGTACTTCCTGTCCAGTAGAGTGGTTCCATTATCACTTTCTATGACCAGGGGTTGACTATACATGGCCATAAGGCTATTCAATCCCTTCACAGTGCTTACCTGGTCTGGGGCCTTGCAGGGCCGTACAAACAGAAGAGCAGTAGCCATATCAATGGCTGTGGAGATATACCTGAAATTCTCTGACCTTGGCAGTGGTTCCACAAAATCCACCTGCCATTGAGTCAGGGGTACCTTTCCACAGGTTATTTGCCCATCGGTATGTAGCACCCACTGGGGGTGTGGACGCTCTTGAGCACATACTGGACAAATGTGATATGCGTTTACTACATCTTCCCATATCATGGGCAGGTTCTACTTTTGAGCCATCGACCACACGGTGTTGCAGCCAGCATGCTGCATTTGTTGATGTAACCACTGGGCCACATCAGTGTCTCGAGCTTTCTCCAGCCATTTCACCTTAGCCAAGGCATTGGCTTTGTCATTGCATGGACTGTCTAAGGGGAAGTGTCCTGTGACATGGAAAAGTCTTACTTCCTCCTTATGTACCAGTTCCCATAACTCTTGCCACACAGCTTGTCCCCACGGGGGTCGGTGGCCTACCATCCACCACTGATATTTCCAAGTAGGTATCCAAAGGATAAGACCCTTATATACGGCCCACCTACATTGTTCCAAATGACCTAGCAGTGCTGGAGTTGCCTTGGTTAAATCTGCAGGAGAATCAGAGGTTAGTAACACATCATCTATGTAATGAAACATTGTAACCATGCTGGGCCTAGTCCACTTGGCTAAGTCCCCAGCCACTAAACCATGACAGATTGTTGGGCTATGCAGGTAGCCTTGGGGCAACACTTGAAAAGTCCAGTACCTTCCTTCCCAGGTGAAAGCAACTGGATGTTGTATGTCAGCCAAGATTGGGATAGAGGAAAAAGCATTTGCAAGGTCCAGTACATAGTGGTAAATTCCTAGCTGAGTCATCAACTGATCCATCAAGTTGTGAACCAAAGGCACAGCCACGTGTGAAGGAGGCACTACTTTATTCATGTCTCGATAATCCACAGTCATCCTCCAGGTCCCATCAGGTTTTTTCCCTGGTCATACCAGAGTGTTAAAGGGACTGTGTGTGGAATGAATGATGCCGGCCTTTTCTAACTCAATATAGTGGCACCTATCTCTGCATGTCCTCCCGGCAGGTGATACTGGTTTACATTGACTGCACGTCTTGGCTTGGGTAACACCTGTGGATCATATTTAGCATGTCCCTGTAACTCAGGCTTCACTGTCTGGATCCACAGCTGTAATTCCCCAACTGTTGTTTGCAGGCGCAAACCATAAAGTACATCTATACCCAGAATGTATTTGTCTACAGGGGATACATACACATTATATACATGAGGGGGCAATCATTCAATGCTCAGAGGCAAAGACACTGCTTTGACTTTAATAGTCTGTCCTCCATAGCCATCAACATTCACTGTGGTCCCTGGAAACTTATTTGGGTTGCCATGTATCAAGCTACATTCTGCGCTAACACATGCTATACATTTGTCTCAGACCAATGTATTGCCAGTTCAACATGAGGCCCCCAGTCCTTGTCTGCCCCCCAAAGATGAGGACCTTGGCCTGCTCCCTAGCCAAAAGAGAACAGTCCATCTGCATCTGCAGACGTAGCCATAAAATCCTTCAAATACACTGGGTGTAACTTGTTCTGTGCCTCTTGGGGAAGTTTGGTATAATGCTGCTGGGAGCAAAATTGTTGCCACAAGACAAATAAGACTACAATTGGTTGCTGGCCAGTTTTTTCCATATCAACTCCTGCCGTAAGCAAGTCAAACCATATCTGCATATGGCTGGTCTTGCTCGGTCCCTTCAGGGTAAAATCCCGAGCACTTCTTGGGGGTTTAATCTTAGCCACCTTTTGGACCCCCTTTGCTTGTCTCCTCCCCTCTGCCTCACCCAAACTGGCCATTATGGTCATCACTTCATGTATAGGTTGACCAACGTATGGAGCCAGCATGCCATCAGTGACCCAAAGGATATCGATGGTGCATTTTGCAGCACTATGTCTTTCATGCTGCCAGTAAAACATTCATCGTACAGGCCACAGGTGTTCACATTAAACATGGACTGCCACATCCCCAGGCTCCCAAGTTATTTGAACCAGCTCAGCATATGTTTGCCATTTACTCACAGTTTCAGGCAGTTCTCTGGCATTCATCCACATGGTCTGGACAGCTGCATTCAACCAGTCTATCAAGGAGTGGTTATCCTGTCCCGGGGCATATCTGTGGCTATTCTGTAGCTGCTGCTGCAGGGATGGGTGCATGGTGATAGAGGCTAACTTTTCCATCTCTTCACTATGGCACATCACACTATCCACCCCTAGGTCCCATAACTGCAAAAACCAAGGAGCTAAGGGTTCACCCTGTTTCTGCTGAAACTGTTTCCCCAAGTCCACCAACTCACCTTGAGTGTAGGGGACATAAGTAGTGAATTGGGTCACTTGTGGATTGCCTACCCGTTGCCTGCCTTGTCCTGTGGGCTGTTCATGCTTCAGTTTCTGGTGGACAACAGGTTGTGCCAGGGGATGCACAGTCTTCCCAACTCACCATTGGGTTTGTCATCGTCCCCAGTGTTGGAAGCAGGAGTGACCTGTTGCTGTACTTCAGCCTCCAGAACAAGTCCCCGTGCTTTTAACACATCTGCTTTCTGCTGCAAATCTCGAAGCTGTGCCACTTCATGGAGTGCCTGGTCCATGTTGACTCATAGTACAGTGAGCAACAGCCAGACCCCGGCCAGCGGGAAAGTGGCCGCCAGGTACCACATACTCAAGAGTAGACACATTTCCTCCCCTCCCAGGGGGCTAGCGGCTCCCTTACCTGCTCAGAATCCTGCTGACTATGCCAGTTGTCAGGCTGGATCACAGACCCCCCTGCCCCGTCCTGTGCAGGTCCTGAGCCAGGTAGTTGAAAAAAGATTCTGGTGGCCAGTAACATGATAGACATGCTTTATTCCAGATGTGAGCTTCCCCATCAGTGGTTCAGAGCGTTGCTTTTTATAATGAAATTACACAATAGTGGCAACGAGCCAAGAAGTACATGGGCACACACGTGCACTAACACTACTCTTAGTAAGTTGTTTACACCAGGTGTGCTGAATCATACCCAAGCTGAAAACGCAAGCTGCTGCCTGAGTGCAGAGGGCACGTCCCTGGGAGCCGGGCTTCCCTCTCCTGCCATCTGCTCTAGTGAGGGTTGAGTGTCCCCATAAAGCCCCTCGGTTTCCTTTCTCTTTATTTTTGTAACTTTGAAAATATGCATAACATACATGTAATTATGTGTATAACACCAGTAAACTCATTATCCAGGTTAAGCCAACGATCACCATCCCTTTTGATGTCTCTGGTTCCCTCCTGAATCATCCGTTTCCTGCCCCTTCTAAGTAGGTAAGACCTGAGTATTGTGTTCAGCTTTCCCTTGATTTTCTTTACAGTGTTATTACATATATTTGTTGTTGTAAATAATATTGTGTTTTTAAAAATTTTTGAACTTAAACTAGATGGAATCATACTTTATATATTCTGAGATTTCCCAGGTTTACTCAGTTTTGTGTCCCTGAAATTTTTGTGTGTCTGAAATGCCTGTTGTTTTAAGCTAATTGTAGTTTATTCATTTTCACTGCCATATAGATTTCAATTGAAGGAATACTCCATTCTTTTGTTGATGGACAAAATTTGTACTGCAAAAAGAGCCATTATGAACATTCTATTATACCTCTTTGTGCACAGATGCAGCAGCTTTTAAAGGTACTTATTCACCTAGAATAAGTNATGGAGTGCCTGGTCCATGTTGACTCATAGTACAGTGAGCAACAGCCAGACCCCGGCCAGCAGGAAAGTGGCCGCCGGGTACCACATACTCAAGAGTAGACACATTTCCTCCCCTCCCAGGGGGCTAGTGGCTCCCTTACCTGCTCAGAATCCTGCTGACTATGCCAGTTGTCGGGCTGGATCACAGACCCCCCCTGCCCTGTCCTGTGCAGGTCCTGAGCCAGGTAGTTGAAAAAAGATTCTGGTGGCCAGTAACATGATAGACATGCTTTATTCCAGATGTGAGCTTCCCCATCAGTGGTTCAGAGTGTTGCTTTTTATAATGAAAGTACACAATAGTGGCAACGAGCCAAGAAGTACATGGGCGCACACGTGCACTAACACTACTCTTAGTAACTTGTTTACACCGGATGTGTTGAATCATACCCAAGCTGAAAACCCAAGCTGCTGCCTGAGGGCAGAGGGCACGTCCCTGGGAGCCGGGCTTCCCTCTCCTGCCATCTGCTCTAGTGAGGGTCGAGTGTCCCCACAAAGCCTCTCGGTTTCCTTTCTCTTTATTTTTGTAACTTTGAAAATATGCATAACATACATGTAATTATGTGTATAACGCCAGTAAACTCATTATCCAGGTTAAGCCAACGATCACCATCCCTTTTGATGTCTCTGGGTCCCTCCTGAATCATCCGTTTTCTGCCCCTTCTAAGTAGGTAAGACCTGAGTATTGTGTTCAGCTTTCCCTTGATTTTCTTTACAATGTTATTACATGTATTTGTTGTTGTAAATAACATTGTGTTTTTAAAAATTTTTGAACTTAAACTAGATGGAATCATACTTTATATATTCTGAGATTTCCCAGGTTTACTCAGTTTTGTGTCCCTGAAATTTTTGTGTCTCTGAAATGCCTGTTGTTTTAAGCTAATTGTAGTTCATTCATTTTCACTGCCATATAGATTTCAATTGAAGGAATACTCCATTCTTTTGTTG
The DNA here is from genome assembly GCF_000696425.1 of Galeopterus variegatus. Lineage (NCBI taxonomy): Eukaryota > Metazoa > Chordata > Mammalia > Dermoptera > Cynocephalidae > Galeopterus > Galeopterus variegatus. Next base: position 37,200 of record NW_007736502.1, read on the forward strand.
ATGGACAAAATTTGTACTGCAAAAAGAGCCAGTATGAACATTCTCTTATACCTCTTTGTGCACAGATGCAGCAGCTTTTAAAGGTACTTATTCACCTAGAATAAGTTTTCTTCACATTTTCTAGATTCTGCTGAATTAGTTTCCAAATTGGTTGTTGCAATTAACTCTCCACCAAGAGCGTGTGTGACTCCCGCATGTTCCACAGCCTTCCCCAGAGTTGATGTTGTGGATGTCCAGGTCTTTGCCAACCTGGTGGGCACGAAATGGTTTCTCATTGCGCTTGCTAATGAGCTTAAGTATGTTTTTATAAGTTTATGAACCACTTTTTATTTCTCACTGTGAAGTGTTTTCGAGTCTTTCCCTCATTTTCATGTTGGAATTGTCTCTTTCTTACTTAACAGTTCTTTATATTTATGCTCTAGACATTAACCTTTTTTCATTTATGAGTGTGGCAAATGTTTTCTCCCAGAGATTTGCTTTTTTTCATTCCCTTTATAAGGTCTTTTTATAGAACAGATTTAAAATTTTAATTTAGTAAAAATCATCAATCTTTTCCTTTATGTTTTGGCTTTGGTATTTTAAGAAATTCTTCACTGTCTCAACATGCCCATATTTTCTCTTAAATTATATAGTTTTGCCTTTCTTGTTTGTCTTTAATTCTCTAGAGTTGATTTTTGTGTGTGGTGTGTGCTCAGAATCCAATTTCATTTTTTCCATGTGTACGGTAATATCCCCGCACCATTTATTGAATAATCCGTCTTTTCCCTGCTAATCCTCAGTGCCAGCTCAGACATACAGGAAGTTTCTATGCATGTGCTGGCCTGTTTTAATTTGTCTGTTTCTGCACCAATACTACATTGTTCTAATTTCTGTAGTTTTACAATAATTCTTGGTATCAGTGAGGCAATTCCTTATACCTTATTTTTTAGCAGGAGTGTCTTGCCTGTTCTTGGATTTTTGCTCTTCACATAGATTTTACAATCAGATTATCAAGTTACCCCCCAAAACTCGTTAGGTTTCAATTGAAATTACATTGAATCTATAGATCTGTTGCAAGAGAACTAATAGCTTTGTTATATTTAGTTTTTTAATCCACAAACATGATTGCCTATTTACCTTTTTAGGTTCTTTCTAAAGTCTTTTAGTAAAGTTTTATGATTTTTTCATAAAAAAATTATCTTTCGTTAGATGTAGTCCTAGGTTTTTATGTTTTCGTGTGTCTCTTTTAGATAATCCATTTTCAAACTATTTGTTGTTGGTATATAAAAATAGGATTGATTTTTAAAAATCTTTTTATTGTGAAATAATTATAGACTCTTAGGAAGTTGTGAAGACAGTACAGAGAGGTCCCATGAACACTTCACCTGATTTCCCCCAGTGCAAGAGCATGCGACATGCTTCTTCCTCTCCTTATGAAGCCCCTAGTGCCCCTCCTGTGATAACCCACTCATTCATTAACCCATTGATCCATGATGGGTCAGTCCATTCACAAGAGCATAGCCTCACAGTCTAATCACTTCCCAAAGACCTCCCCTCTCAACACTGCCACATTGGGGATCAAGCTGCCACATGAGCTTCAGAGGGTACAAACATTTAGACCATAGCTTATACTAAGTGATTTTTTTTTGGTTGTGTACATCCACAGGATTGACTTTCTGTGGGGAAGGGCTGTGGGCTTTCTCCGTAGGGAGCAAGGACAGGTGTGGATACTGGATAGCCAAAGTGGACTGTGGCAGACTGCCTTGTGCCCACTTATGTCTGCTCTTCCCCTGTGCGCTCTGCTGAATTCCTGTTGCCAGATTTTCTGGGTTTCCTTCCTAGGATACTTCTCACAGTGGGAAGTTATGCACCACCCCATTTTAAAACTCTTGAGTAGCCATGTGATGTGCTTTGGCCAGTGAAATGTGTATGGAATTAATGTGTGCCATATCCAGACAAACGCTTTTCCAGCTGGCATGGGGATTGCCTCTTTATGCTCTGCCACAAGATCAGACACCCTTCAGATGGTGAAGCTCTGTTGGCTCTGGTTCTGGAGGGAAGCTGACACAGAGCAGAACTACATCTGGCCCTGTTTGAGCATGTGACCACTATGGAAAGCCATGGGTATTTTGGGTCATTGGTTACTGAAAAAACCCTAGTTTGTTATGACTTATACATCATTCTTCCTTGATATCAAATATTTCCAACTTGCTCACCACGCTCTGTGTGTTGGAGGCTGCATCCACAGGGCTTCCTTTCCTTTGGTTTCTGGTTGGGTCCATACCAGAAGGACATTGAACAGGGCAGGAGAGAGAGCTCAGGGCATTTATCCCCTGGCTTTTTTCCTTGCTATGTTGTGAGTTAGAGATGACTGTGTTCCTCTACCTACAACCTCAGTGATCTGGTAACCACCCCCTCCCCTTGTCCTTCAGACCTAGAGGTATTGGCCTTCTGCTGTTTTTTTTTTTTTTTTTGGTCTGGTTAATCTTGTCACTTCTGTTAACTTCACCACTTCATTAAACTCCTTAACTACCTCCGAATTCCAACTATCACACTGGGCCTTGTTGCAGGGCGGGGGAAGTAAGTGAGAATGGCCGATCAAGCTGTCACTCAGAACATAGCTCCTTCCAATGGGAGGGCAGGGGACATCATTACCATTGTCTTTGTGTATTAAGTTTGACACAATATACAGTTCACCCTTTGAATCTGTGAGTTCCACATCTGCGGATCCAGCCATCCTGGGATAGAAAATATTCAAAGAAAAAAAAATGTGTCTGTACTGAACATGTACAGACTTTTTTCTTTGTCATTATTCTCTCAAATATATAGTTTAACAACTATTTACATAGCATTTCCCTTATATTAGGTATTATAAGTAATCTAGAGATGATTTAAAGTATAGGGAGGATATGCATAGGTTAGGTGCAAATTCTACATCATTTTATATCAGGGACTCGAGCATCCATGGATTTTGGCATCTACTGGGGTCTGGAACCAGTCCCCCAGGACTGTATTATACCTGTTGAGGATATTTGCTATAACAATCACATATTTGCAAACAAATGTTTGACCTGAATTTGCAATCATTCTTATGATGCACTGAGTCCCAAATTCTCAGGAAAGAAAACTGCCAATTTGGGAACTTAATGACACACTACAGGCCACCTACTGTGAAGCACGTGGGCAGTGTTTATAACTGTGGTAAGCAAAAGTTCTGAAGTGCCCTCCAGAGGCATCATACCCTGCTCCTGGCACCTGCGAGCATGAGGACGTATTCCCCCTTGCTGACCTTGTGTTCTGTGGCACACCTTCAGATCAGAAAATCGTCTGGATTAGCTGGGTTGCTCTACTGTGATAATAGGAGCCCTTAAAAACAGAGAGCTTTCTCCGGCTGCTGGCAGAGAAGGCAGAGACTTGAAGCATGAGGAGGATTCGATGCACTGTTGGTGGCTTCAGAAAGCTGAGAAAGTCTGTCATTTCATCATGTATACTTTACTGACCTGGTGACCAGAAAATCTACACAGACAAATTTAGGGCAAATCCAGGGAGGTGGAGGCTATTGTTTTTGCCAGAAGCAGCCTGAAGGAAATGGTGGCTATTGTCCTTTTGGATTCAGGAATCTCTGCTGTGAAACATGTTCTTGTGGCCCTCAGTCTCCTGATGGAACTGTGCTGGGGGTGTCATGCTGCATGGCAGCAGTGCCGTGCAGTCACCCTCTGCAGGGCTTGTCCTTCTCTCAGCACTTCTCATCTAAAATGGTGGCACCCAGGGCCGGCCCCGTGGCTCACTCCGGAGAGTGTGGCGCTGGTAGCACTGAGGCCGTGGGTTCAGATCCTATACAGGGATGGCTGGTGTGCTCACTGGCTGAGCGTGGTGCTGACAACACCGTGCTGAGGGTTGCGATCCCCTTACCAGTCAGAAAAGACAAGAAAAAAAAAAGGTGGCACCCATGTTTGCCAGACATGACCTGCACACTGCTGGCTGCAGGGCCCTGCACCAGACTCTGGAGCTCACACTGAGTGTGAATGAGAAGACGTGGGACAGGCCTGGGTTCCTGTTCTCACAAGCTCCTCGAGGGAGACTTAGGTACCGTGAATTTTGAAGGCAGTGGGCCTAGAAATGATTCCTTGGGGAGATAGTCTTAAGGACCAATCTGTGTTAGTACATTCTGCAGTGCCCCACTTTTGGTAACAAGGAGAATTGAGTGAATGATACTCTTAGAATGGCAGCTTTTAAATGGCAGCTTTTCTTGCATCACTGAATTGGACAGACACTAATCTCCCCATGAGCGCTGGTGTCAACTAAGCTCTGTGCTACTTTACTCAGCTGAATAGAGAAAGTTCCTTTATTCATGTTAAGGTGGGCCAAGTCATCTCCTTATTCAAAGAGTCCAAATCCAACTTCAGCCAGTTGTCTCACGCCTGACCACAGTGGAGAATGAAGCGTCACATCAGTACCAAGCCATGACTCAGAAATGCACGTTCTGCACATGGTGGGGGGGTATGTCAGAATCTGGAACTTAGCATTTCTAACTTTTCGGGCTCAGCATAGGTTTCTGCTACTTGTGCATGTGGTCAGTTTTGACAGTCTGTGCTCTCTCAAAGGTCTGAACTGCAGTTGCTCATTTTGAATCATTTATTTGAATCGTTGTGTGTTGTCTGATTGATGGCAGGTCTTTTAAAGATGGTATAATTTAAAAATTGCTTCTACATACATTGAGACCTTGGATGGCATGGACCATGCATTTGAGGAATTAAAAAGCTAAAAAAAAAAAAATAAGCAGAAGTATAACTGTGTCAACTGTATCAATGAGATTTGAAACACAGNGCTCTCTCAAAGGTCTGAACTGCAGTTGCTCATTTTGAATCATTTATTTGAATCGTTGTGTTTTGTCTGATTGATGGCAGGTCTTTTAAAGATGGTATAATTTAAAAATTGCTTCTACATACATTGAGACTTTGGATGGCATGGACCATGCATTTGAGGAATTAAAAAGCTAAAAAAAAAAATAAGCAGAAGTATAACTGTGTCAACTGTATCAATGAGATTTGAAACACAGTTACTTGCATACTCAGGGAAAGATCATTTTATCTTTTCTCTGTGAGAAGGAAACTTTGCCAGGGGATGTCATGCATTAAGGACAACTGCCAAAGAGAAATGAGCTGCAGCACATTGGTTTGATCTACTCAAATCAGTTTGTGGTAATATTTTCTTTCCTTTTGAAAAAATAATGAAAGCTGTCTCACCTCTAGAATACTATTATTTTGCTAATCTCTCCCAACTTTCGTAACCATTACTGGGAAGAAAAGCTCTTTCTCCTGAAATGTTCCCTGTCTTACTGTAAGCCCTAACAACTTGCAGATGTCGGTGAAAGAACAAAAAGGCCTTTGCAGATAAGCTGTGGGGGAGGAATGTGGATGGAGACATTGTCGTTTCATGGGGGCTTTTCCTGGGGTTGCGGCCACGCCAGCGCTCACCCAGCCCCTCTGGTGTGGAGGGCCGCAGCCTCGGGGCAGCCTGGCCTGGTTAGCAGGGCAATGTGACCTCCCTCAGCTGGCTTTTTCTAGCAGAGCAGACACAGATTTGCGGCTGCAGGGAGTGGACAGAACCTGGAAACCATTGACAGACTTCTAGTAAGATTTGGGAATATATTTATGTTCTTATAACCTTTCTACTGACCAGTTTTTTTTTTCTTCAAATTGATGAGGCTGAAAAGCTACCACATCCCCTTTCATTGGATATGGAGAAATCAGTTCCTGGGGGTACGTGGAATTGAGGAGGAGAGCGTCAGATGAGGAATAAAGGATGAACTGTTCGACAAATGTGTTTAGGACGACGGCCTCCCCAGCCAAAGGACGTGGGTGCCACCTTTCACCAAACACGACAGTAAATTCTAGACTAAATGCACTCCTAAAATGGAGACACCAAAACTTGAGAAAATGCTGAAAGAAATGTAGGGGGATATTTTCATAATTTAGGGGTCATAAAGAGTTTACTAAGCAAGACACAAAATTCAAAAACCTTATAGGAAATGATTGACAGATCTGGCCAGCAACACCAAAACAAAATAAGAGCCCAAACCACTTCTGATTATTGAATGACCCCATAAACATCTTTCCACACAAGCCGAAGATCAGGATATGTGNCTCTCAGCACTTCTCATCTAAAATGGTGGCACCCAGGGCCGGCCCCGTGGCTCACTCCGGAAAGTGTGGCGCTGGTAGCGCTGAGGCCGCGGGTTCAGATCCTATACAGGGATGGCTGGTGCGCTCACTGGCTGAGCGTGGTGCTGACAACGCCATGCTGAGGGTTGCGATCCCCTTACTGGTCAGAAAAGACAAGAAAAAAAAAAGGTGGCACCCATGTTTGCCAGACATGACCTGCACACTGCTGGCTGCAGGGCCCTGCACCAGACTCTGGAGCTCATACTGAGCGTGAATGAGAAGACGTGGGACAGGCCTGGGTTCCTGTTCTCACAAGCTCCTCGAGGGAGACTTAGGTACCGTGAATTTTGAAGGCAGTGGGCCTAGAAATGATTCCTTGGGGAGATAGTCTTAAGGACCAATCTGTGTTAGTACATTCTGCAGTGCCCCACTTTTGGTAACAAGGAGAATTGAGTGAATGATACTCTTAGAATGGCAGCTTTTAAATGGCAGCTTTTCTTGCATCACTGAATTGTACAGACACTAATCTCACCATGAGCGCTGGTGTCAACTAAGCTCTGTGCTACTTTACTCAGCTGATTAGAGAAAGTTCCTTTATTCATGTTAAGGTGGGCCAAGTCATCTCCTTATTCAAAGAGTCCAAATCCAACTTCAGCCAGTTGTCTCATGCCTGACCACAGCGGAGAATGAAGCAGCCAGTTGTCTCACGCCTGACCACAGTGGAGAATGAAGCGTCACATCAGTACCAAGCCATGACTCAGAAATGCACGTTCTGCACATGGTGGGGGGGTATGTCAGAATCTGGAACTTAGCATTTCTAACTTTTCGGGCTCAGCATAGGTTTCTGCTACTTGTGCATGTGGTCAGTTTTGACAGTCTGTGCTCTCTCAAAGGTCTGAACTGCAGTTGCTCATTTTGAATCATTTATTTGAATCGTTGTGTTTTGTCTGATTGATGGCAGGTCTTTTAAAGATGGTATAATTTAAAAATTGCTTCTACATACATTGAGACTTTGGATGGCATGGACCATGCATTTGAGGAATTAAAAAGCTTCCCAACTTTCGTAACCATTACTGGGAAGAAAAGCTCTTTCTCCTGAAATGTTCCCTGTCTTTCTGTAAGCCCTAACAACTTGCAGATGTCGGTGAAAGAACAAAAAGGCCTTTGCAGATAAGCTGTGGGGGAGGAACGTGGATGGAGACATTGTCGTTTCATGGGGGCTTTTCCTGGGGTTGCGGCCACGCCAGTGCTCACCCAGCACCTCTGGTGTGGAGGGCCGCAGCCTCGGGGCAGCCTGGCCTGGTTAGCAGGGCAATGTGACCTCCCTCAGCTGGCTTTTTGTAGCAGAGCAGACACAGATTTGCGGCTGCAGGGAGTGGACAGAAGCTGGAAACCATTGGCAGACTTCTAGTAAGATTTGGGAATATATTTATGTTCTTATAACTTTTCTACTGACCAGTTTTTTTTTTCTTCAAATTGATGAGGCTGAAAAGCTACCACATCCCCTTTCATTGGATATGGAGAAATCAGTTCCTGGGGGTACGTGGAATTGAGGAGGAGAGCGTCAGATGAGGAATAAAGGATGAACTGTTCGACAAATGTGTTTAGGACGACGGCCTCCCCAGCCAAAGGACGTGGGTGCCACCTTTCACCAAACACGACAGTAAATTCTAGACTAAATGCACTCCTAAAATGGAGACACCAAAACTTGAGAAAATGCTGAAAGAAATGTAGGGGGATATTTTCATAATTTAGGGGTCATAAAGAGTTTACTAAGCAAGACACAAAATTCAAAAACCTTATAGGAAATGATTGACAGATCTGGCCAGCAACACCAAAACAAAATAAGAGCCCAAACCACTTCTGATTATTGAATGACCCCATAAACATCTTTCCACACAAGCCGAAGATCAGGATATGTGCCACACGCACAGCAGGAAAAGGGATGCAGTTACACAGGTGGGGAGTTCACGCAGAGCAGTCAGGAAGGACGACGGGGCAGAGTCAAGTCCCGGGAAGCACTGAGGACCAACCACTCAGGGCCATCAGCCTCCTGCAAAGGCAGGTGAGTGCGAATGGGAGCGTCGTGACATGCCACCTTCCCTGGGCAGACTGGCCAACTTTAGGATGATAGAGATCCTGTCAGGTTTGTGAGGTACAGAGAAAGTGCACTCACACCCCACTGGTGCATCCTAGCGCAGCTATTTTCGTGGCATTTTGGCCAAGGATGTCAAAATTTGGCGGGACCTGGAAAAATTTAAAGTGCACATTTTGAGCCAGCAATATCATTTTTGGAATATAGCTTACATGAATACTTGCATATGGACACAAGATGAATGCACAATAAAATATACCTTGCATTATTTCATGGTGAAAATTGGAAACAACCTTAATGTCCATTTGGTATATATATATATATATACACCAAAAATTAGACAGAAAGCATAAAAAGCAAGAAAAGAAGCCTGAAGACAAACCCTAAGGAACATGAGCTTCTGAGGAGAGGGAGACAGAGAGTAACTGCAAAGAGACTGAGAAAAAGTAGCGCAGAGGTAGGAAAAGCCAGAAGTGTGTCAAGGGGACAGTGACAGACAGTGACATGGCTCCAGAGGTCAAGCGGTCTGAACACTGAAGTGTCTGTTTGACTCGGTAGCCAGGAAGCAAAGCATCCTGGGGACGGTCGAGATAAAATATCTGCCACACGTCCAGCAGGAATACATAATGTGAAATATTGTGGGGCACTGCAAAACGTAATGTAGATACGTAGATACAGACAGAAAATTCTCCTGTCTATATGTGATGAAATTTTTATCTCAAAAACAGCAAGAAAAAAATCTAAATATTGTGGGGCACTGCAAAACGTAATGTAGATACGTAGATACAGACAGAAAATTCTCCTATCTATATGTGATGAAATTTTTATCTCAAAAACAGCAAGAAAAAAATCCGTATACACAAAGGGCCAGGCAGATAATAAGCAGTCAATATGTATTTGTTGAGTGAAATATATGTAAATGTGTAGAAAGAGTTCTGGAAGGACATGCAGTGAAATGGCCACAGTGGTGCCCCACAGGAGGGAGCGGGGTTCTGGGGTGTGAAGGGAACCTGTACTTTTCCTTGTTTGCATTTGTGCTTTGTCGTCGTTTCAACGAAGTCGTGTCCTTCCACAAGGAACTGACTTCACCGCTACCAGAGACAGCAATAGATTGTAGATTGTCTTTTCAGTGACTTTTTAGTGTCACGGTGCCAGCAATTTCTAAGCAAATATTATTTCCTATACTGGAGTTTGGGGAAGAAGCTTGCAAGATGAAGGGATTGGGGATGCTGTCTCCTAGGGAGTGTCCAGAAAGGACTCTGTCTCCACTGGTCATCCCCCTCGCGCCTCAGCCCCCTGCAGTCTCCACCGTCCCCGGGATGCTTTTGCTGAGATCACCCAAAGCTTCCTGGCTACAGAGTCAAACGGACACTTCAGTGTTCAGACTGCTTGACTTCTGAAGCCATATCACTGTCCCTGTCTCCTCGACACACTTCTGGCTTTTCCTACCTCTATGCTACTTTTTCTCAGCCTCTTTGCAATTCCTCTGTCTTCCTCTTCTCAAATGTTCGTGTATCTTAGGGTTTTTCTTCAGGCTTCTTTTCTTGCTTTCTGTGCTCTGTCGTCTCCTGCAGCATGCCTGCACTCGCAGGGCTTAAATCCAATCTACTGGCCACACTTCCAGGCCAACACTTCCTCTGTGCTCCAAATCTCTTATCTCCAACTGTAACTGGACATCTGTTCGTGGGCATGTTAGGAGCATCTCAAATTCAACATATTCGGAATCAGACTCATTCTCTCCAGGCCTGGATCACTTGCCCTGCTAGCCAGCCTTCATGATGGCCACCGCCCTTGTCCATTCAGACACCTGCCAGTGCTCCTCGGTTCGTCCCTTCCACTGCACTCAGTGGGAGGTGAAGCCCTGCTGGTCCCTGTGTCTTGTGTCGCACTAGCCCCAGCTCTCCTGTGTCCTCCATCCCAAAGCTGCTGTCTTGGCTGGATGAGCGGAACGCTTTCCTAAGTGGTGCGTGCCTCTGGCCTTGCTTCTCTCCAGTCCATTGTGCTACAGTGCACGGTGCTCCTTCTCAGGAGTTGTCAGCGGCCTTCTGTTAATTTTAGGATGAAATACATGGCTTTAGCTACCTGGCTTCGGTCTTTTGTCCCGTCTTGCTCCCTCCGTTGCAGCCTTGCACACAGCGGTACTTGTCGTTCCTCTAACACACTGCGCTATCATGCCTGGCCTCACTCAGTAGATACTTACTGAACACGTACTAAGTTCCAGGCTCTAATCTGTGGGCTGCACCAAGCTCCGACCCTCATGCAGCGTACATTCTAGCTGGGGAGGTAGTAAGTAAACGTGTAGACAAACAGGATCATGTAATGTCATAGCAGATGCCGTGGAGAAAATAAAAGAGGGCAACAAAACAGTGAGTCTGGAGTAGGGAGGGGGTGCTGCTTCCGCTAGGAGGCCAGCGAGGTCCCTTTGATGAGGTGACGCTGGCCTCAGACCAGTCTTGGTTAAACAGTAAGGAAACTGATGATCTGCCTTTTAGGCAGTCTAGAAAAGTGTGAGCCCTGGGTCGTTGGATTGTGAGACTTTGCCACATCCTCAAGGACCCAGGACTGTCATCTCTCTGCTTTGCTTTGCTCTTTTTGGTGACTGCTTTGTTATGAGACCAGAATTGAGATGAATGCTGCCACTCCCAGGGTCACATCTAGGCATGACAGTATCCAGAGGTAAGAGAGAGAGCTTCTCTTTTCGGGGTGCTTCTCCTGAGGAAAACCTTTCCCAGGACTAGCAGACTTTCCCACAGGTCTCACTTCCGGTGCTGGGCTGTGGTCCTCCTGAGCTGGTGGGAAGGTGCCACAGCACAAGCCAGTCGCCGTGGGGCTGGATGCTCGGGTGGCAACCACAGTGCTCAGGGCGTGTTGGGGTGCAGACGAGCCATGCTTATGGGGAGGGTGAGTATTCTGGTAACTGCGATGGGAAGTAGCTGGAGGTGTGGACAGTTCAGCATAATCACTGCTGTGCCACAGTGGGACTACTGTCTTCCACAGACTGCAGGGGACGGGCAGATGGCGTAAGGACCCACTGGGCCAGTGCTAGGAGGGTGGAGCAGTCGTCTAGAGAGGAGAGGAGGTCGACCAGGGTGGCAGCCACAGCTGCGGCCTGGCGGCAGTGGTTAGCTGTAGGATATTCTTGAGGGAGAGAGCGGGGTTTGCTGATGTAGGCATGGTGGGACGAGCAACGGGAAGGGACAAAGAAATCTCCTGGAGTCTTGGCCCAGCAGCTGGTGGTGACATTCATGAGGTGGGGCCTGGGGGAGCAGCAGGATTTGAGGCGCAGAGGCTGGCTCAGCTTTTACCTGGTTGGTTGAAAATGTCTGTTAGTCATCAGCCAGGAGATATCAGGAAGATGGTTCCGGATTGGAGTGCAGAGCTCAGGGGAGAGCTGGGGACAGGAAGTGCTGGATGGGCCCAGCCCTGACACTGGTGAGGTCGGCTGGGGCAGAAAGCGGAAGAGAAGTAAGAGGCAAGCCCTGGACACTCAGAGACGTGGAGGCTGGAAGGAGGGGGAGAGGACGGCAAATGTGCACCTGCAAAGGAGCCTGGGAAATGAGAGACACGGTCTCTGCAGGAGGCGGTCACTGATGGTGTCCAACGCCACAGAGGAAAAGCCCTCAGCGAACAGATAATGGGCTGCCGGGGTAGGGGGAATTCTGAGGCCACGGGGATCCTGAAAAGCTCTTTATGGAGGAATGGAGCCACTGGGGAGGAAGCGGGGGTGAGGGGTTATGGAGACTCGTCAGGGCTCCCTCGGGGAAGCAGCACCGCCCTGGCCACGTGGGGCCGAGGAGCCTGGCAGGGGCAGCTCACGCAATGCAGAGAAGATCAGGAGGAGCAGGTGCGAGGGAGGGCGGCTGAGGACGGGAGAGGAGACGGCGGGCCGGGGGCTGGCAGGCGGGAGACGTGTCCCTGCCACTGAACTTTCCACCTCCCCAGCCCCTTCACTTGGCTGTTCTCTAATCATTCTTTAAAATTCCACTCAGGCAACACCTCCCCAGAAGCCTTTCTGGAACCTTCTAGTAGTTGCATCTGGCTGAGGTGACTGGCTCTGGCATGGTTCCTGGCGGTTAGTAGGTGCCCCCTAAATATTTGGAGGATTGACTTAAACCCTGTTTCTCCTGAGATCATAGCTCCTTGAAGGCACAGACTGTGCTTACTCCATAAGTATTCGCTGACTGAATGCATGGACGGGTGGGTGGATGGGTGAGTAGGGCCAGAACTTTGTCTTACACATTTATTATCTTTTGCTCCTGTTACTTGTGCTAAAATGATCCCTTTATGTTCACGATGCCCTTCTTCCCGGGAATTCTGGGCCTTGGTGACCACATTAAGCTTGGCTTCAATATACCCTTTGTGACAGTATATTTTTGATCCTTCATCATCTTTCCAAATTATTTTCATGTGAAAATCCCTCTTAACACTTTAATTGACTTCTGTGGGATATTTCTGGTTTTGATATGCTTTTCTTAGTGTGCGGAACTATTAAATGTTATGGCATTAGAGCTGCAAATGTGTGATAATGTTATGCAAGTTTGAGATTTGTTCTTTGGTTAAGTTACAGAGAGACTTGTCAAAGGAGTAACTTGTAAATTAATTATGCTTAGTGTGTATATTTAAGTAAGGCAAATAAGGGTGCAGTTCACTGCCCCGCTAACCCTGCAGGGAGCAGTGTGCACTGCCAGCCTCCTAAGGCGGGACCATCGCTGCTGGCCAAGGTTCTCTGGGGGCTGCTCTCTGCACCCAGAGTTTCTTCATGTCACGGAGGGAACAAAGACCTCTTCTGTGGTCCTGAGGTGCCAGTTTGGCCAGGCAAAGACAAAGGGACATTTAAATAAAGTCTCCAGACATTTACTTAACCTCAAATTTACGTCTCCAAATTTGCACATTGTGCAACATTGCAGATCTTTAAATGTATTTCTGTAACTGGGAACTGGCTCCAATATGCCTTAATGTTGTAACTTTTCTTTTTCTCCTGGGGAGGGAGCAGGAAGGGATTAGCTGTCTTTTTTTCCCCTTCCAGAGAACTGCCAAAATAATTTTGACTCTCCCAGATGAAGTAAGTTTTAAAATTGTGGTTCTCCTGAGGTTCGTTTGGAAGAAGACACAGCAATTCTGAGAAACCAGCGGTGGCGCTGCCAGAGGCTGCGTTCCCTGCCGCGGCGTCTGCTTCCTGGCGCGGGGTCAGGGCAAGAACAGGGCGCGGTGTGCGGGGACAGCCTGGCGCACGCGCTCGCCCCCGCACCCGAGAGCCAGGCCTTGGCTCTGGCGGAACCGTTACCTGGTCTGGAGGCCACCTCCTGTGCTTCCCGGGGCGGCAGGCGGTTTTCAGAGCATGCAGCTTCGAGCAGCCACCTCGCTTTCTGTCCTGGGGTTTGGAGATAGACAGGATAGGCGTGTGGCAGCGGCCTGGTGGGGGTTACGGGGTGTAAGAGCCGCGGGTTTCAGAGCCGCCAGGCACATTTAGACAGAGTCACAGACTGCAGAGAGCACAAGTAACAGGGTCAGGCTGGCCCGGAGGCCTGGGCAGCTCGCCAGTGTGTGCCTGACCGAGGCACGCTTTGTCAGCACCCTCGAACCCCTTGGGGGTACCGGTAAGGCGACAGTTTTGAAATGGGATTTTAGTGACGTTCAGAAAAGAGGAGTGAGCTGCAGCACCCTGGGGCCCCCTTCCTAAGACTGCTTTACCACTACCAGAGGGTACGAGCAGTTAGCCTCTAAGTCTTGTTTCAGTCACCTGTGAAATGGGGCTACTGTGAGGAATAATGAGATCGTATATTGAGCAATGCCTAGCAAGTAGCAGGCAGACATAGGAAGTGCATGGACTGTCACCATCTAATACCACACTTTCATTGGAAAGCTGAGCACTCCGCAGCCCAGACACGCCTAGATGATTTGCCCAATAGCACAAAGCTCTCATTGGCAGAACCAGGAACAGATCATCTCCCCTGACCTTTTCCCATTTCACCAGCTGCACCATAAATCTTTTGGTTAAGTCTTCATGAAAGAGTAAAATGAAACGCTTTAATTAAAAGTTTTTCATGATCGTCTTTTCAACATCAAAATAATATTGACGTGAAAATGAGAGATTTGGTGGGTGAGCTTCTACAGGCTGGAGGCAGCGCATGTCCCGTCTGCCCAGGTTCTGATGTCGTCTGAACATCAAAATGAAACGCTTTAATTAAAAGTTTTTCATGATCGTCTTTTCAACATCAAAATAATATTGGCGTGAAAATGAGAGATTTGGTGGGTGAGCTTCTACAGGCTGGAGGCAGCGCATGTCCCGTCTGCCCAGGTTCTGATGTCGTCTGGACATTGTCCTTGTGGAAACCACTCTCGTGGCTCTATGCAATTCCCTTCAATTTGGTGCTGGGAACAAACGCTGAATGCCACTGTCCTTTTCCCCAAGTTGTTCAGGGCCTCCTGGGGAAGGCAGATTAGGGAGTCAGTCATTGACTGACCCAGTGCAGGGCCTGACCATGGCCAATGCTCAATAATGACAGGTGTTGTTTTTGGGGGTCATATAGCTGTTGGTGCAAGACAGGTTGGCACTAGGCACCTGATGTCTGCTCTGCACAACAGAATCTTCCTGGTGTGTTAAGGCTGAGTGGGAAAATGCAGTTCAGAAATTATGATGATTACTTGCTTAACTGCACACTTGAGAGATTGCCAAGAACTTGCACATTGAGCATAGAGGTTAAGAGCACAGACTCTAGAAGCAGATCTTTTGAGCTGAAATCCTGACTCTGCTGCTTTCTAGCTTTGTGGTATTTGGAAAGTTACTAAGCCTAGTGAAGCTCAATTAAATAATTTGTACAATGAAGATAATAATAGCAGGATGGGATAAGATAATGCTTGGAAAGTGTCATCCAGCATAGAATAAGAAGATAATTAATATTAGCCATTGTTGTTATTACATTCATTATTTCTTTTGATCTTTACCCATCTAGGGGGATAGTCAGGGTAGGTGTTACTGCTCTCACTTTACAGGTGGTCACATAACTTGCTCAAGGTCATAAAGCTAAAAATGGAAAGCACAGTCTTCTTTTTTTTTTTTTTTTTTTTTTTTTTAAAAGATGACCGGTAAGGGGATCTCAACCCTTGGCTTGGTGTTGTCAGCACCACGCTCAGCTAGTGAGCAAACCGGCCATCCCTATATAGGATCCGAACCCGTGGCCTTGGTGTTATCAGCACCGCACTCTACCGAGTGAGCCACGGGCCGGCCTGGAAAGCACAGTCTTCTGAATCCTGTTTTAGTGCCTTAGATATTTTGGTGTTTTGACTCTAAAGACAGGAGATAGTTGATGTTCAACCTCACTAAGGGGACATTAAGCCACAATGTGAGTGTTGCATTTCCTCCTCTGCCAGTCATTCCTGGGCCTCGACTCCTGTCCAGAGCTACAGTTTCCCCCAAGCAACATGCAATTTCTGCTTATCAGTTTGTCTGTTCTCACCAAACTCACTTATGGAACTAGCACCACAAGTTATTCCATGAAAAATGGTATTGTGGTCAAATAAATTTGGGAAATAGAGCTACAAGATTTCTATTTAGAAGTTCACAATACATGTTAGTGCAATGGAGGTTAAAAAGTCATGCAGAACTTTGCTGAACCCAGGGTTTCTCTGAGTTATTTGCCCACAAGATCCACATTACATCTGCTACTAGTGCTGAGTGGAGTACACTTTGGTAAGAAACGTGAGGCTGATTGGTCTTATGTGTTAGAACCCAAACATGCATGTTTATCTGTCCATTCATTCTGTGAACAGTAATGGAATGCCCACCAGGTGCCAGGCCCTGTATGCTACGGTGGGCAACGCAGGCACAGTCCCTGACGGTTTGGCACTTACAAACTCATGGACTCTGCAGGCATCAATTGAGTATCCAAATAAAATAGGTGTACAACTATAGTGGATTACAAAGAAAAACAAAATTTATTGCTTACAGTTTCTAAGACTGGGAAGTCCAAAGTCCATCTGGTAGTGGTGACAGTGACCCAGGGGTCTCACATTGCAAGATGGTGGAAGCAGAGAGAGCGGAGAGAGACAGTTCCTCATGCACTGTTCTTTTGAAGTCCTCAGAACCATGCCCCTGACCACCATTTATAATCCATTCACTACTGCACAGTCCTACAATCCAATCACCTCTTCAAGGTTCCACCTTTCAATTGCCATCCTACCCTCTTAATAGTCACAGTGGGGGTCAGTTTCTAACACATAAAAGTTGGGGGACATAATTCAAGCTTCAGTGAGTTTTGGGGGACATAATTCAATCCACTACAGTGTTTTAGGGATTTTGATCTTTAAGAACCACAGGAAACCAATGAATTGGTCAGGGCTGGGATTATGGTGAGGTGAAGCACTTTCCTTGACACAAAATTTAAGGTGTCCCCAAAACTCATCAATGAAGATAAGCAATGTAATATTGAAAAATCAGTATGCAAAAAGAAAAAATCTGGGAAAAACAAATTATCAAAATTCTAAATGAAGACAGGATCCCACAGTGCCACGACAAGCCATGTTGGAGCCTGTGGCCAAAGAAAAGATGTACGCCTCTTCTCCGCTGTTTCACTTCTTGTGGTTTCAGTTCCTCATGATCAATTGTGGTCCGAAAATATTAAATGGAAAATTGCAGAAGTAAACAATTTATAAATTTTAAATTGCATGCCATTTGAGATGTGTGAAATCTTGTGCCATCCTGCTCCATCTTGCCTGGGATGTGAATCATCCCTTTGTCCAGCTTCTCCATGCTGTATACGCTGCCCACCCATCAGTCATCGACATTGTCTGCCCCTGACATCCATCCACTGACATTGTCATGACTGGATGATCCAGGATCACCCGAAGCAGATGATCCTCCTTCTGATGTATGGTCAGAAGATCACTAGCAGTCTAATGCTATGTCACAGTGCCCACTTCATTCACCCACGTCATCTCATCACACAGGCATTTTGTCATCTCGCGTCATCACAAGAAGGGTGAGTACAGTACAAGAAGACATTTTGAGAGAGTGAGAGAGACCACATTCACATAACCTTTATCATAGTATGTTTTTACAATTGTTCTATTTTATTATGTTATTGTTGTTAATCTCTTACTGTGTCTAATTTATATATTAAACATTATCATAGGCAGGTATGTATAGGAAAACACATAGCATGTATAGGGTTTGGTACTATCTGTAGTTTCAGGTAAGCACTGGGGGTCTTGTCATGAATCCCCTGTGGATGGGGGGGTCGGGGCAGGTGGTGACTGTATGTCTTTTTAATGGTTAACTTTCCCTAGAACATTAAAGTAGAAGAAGTAGATATTGGAAATATTATTGATGAGTTAGTTACCATTGAAGCCAGGAAAGTAAAATTATGTTTAGTTCTGTTTTGGTATAATTAAAACATTTAAACTTAAACTTCTGTTGTGAGTTTTAATAACTTACTGTTAAAAATTTCAATTTTTAAAATTACTTTAATGTTCTGGAAAAAAAAGTTAACCATTAAAAAGTACAAAAAACATGTATAAAGGGGCACACATTTTCCTTCTGCCTCAGGCTCCAACATTGCTTGTCATATCACTATTGCTTGTCACATCACTGGACAAGGGGATAATGGCTCACAGCATGGAGAGAAGATGGTGGAGGAGAATACTCATCATGAATGACACTCTGGAGTCTGCAGGGTGTTATTAGATGGACGATGGTGTTGTTCTCTCGGTGGAGAAGTCTGGAGGAGGAGCAGGGATTTTCAGGGGAAGTGCAGATGAGGAATTTTTTCTTGAATATGTTGAGGTCTGAGGTACATTTGAGCCTCAACTGTCTGATAGTTTCAGTTTATCAAAAAATAGTTATCACGACAAGCAAACAGAAAGGACATTGTTGGGTGGGAGGGGGGAGAGGGAGGAGGGAGGGGNCTGAACCCAGGGTTTCTCTGAGTTATTTGCCCACAAGATCCACATTACATCTGCTACTAGTACTGAGTGGAGTACACTTTGGTAAGAAACGTGAGGCTGATTGGTCTTATGTGTTAGAACCCAAACATGCATGTTCATCTGTCCATTCATTCTGCAAACAGTAATGGAATGCCCACCAGGTGCCAGGCCCTGTATGCTACGGTGGGCAACGCAGGCACAGTCCCTGACGGTTTGGCACTTACAAACTCATGGACTCTGCAGGCATCAATCAAGTATCCAAATAAAATAGGTGTACAACTGTAGTGGATTACAAAGAAAAACAAAATTTATTGCTTAAAGTTTCTGAGACTGGGAAGTCCAAAGTCCATCTGGTAGTGGCGACAGTGACCCAGGGGTCTCACATTGCAAGATGGTGGAAGCAGAGAGAGCAGAGAGAGACAGTTCCTCATGCACTGTCCTTTTGAAGTCCTCAGAACCATGCCCCTGACCACCATTTATAATCCATTCACTACTGCATGGTCCTACAATCCAATCACCTCTTCAAGGTTCCACCTTTCAATTGCCATAGTAGGATTTCCTACCCTCTTAATAGTCACAGTGGGGGTCAAGTTTCTAACACATAAAAGTTGGGGGACATAATTCAAGCTTCAGTGAGTTTTGGGGGACATAATTCAATCCACTACACTGTTTTAGGGATTTTGATCTTTAAGAACCACAGGAAACCAATGAATTGGTCAGGGCTGGGATTATGGTGAGGTGAAGCACTTTCCTCGACACAAAATTTAAGGGGTCTCCAAAACTCATCAATCAAGATAAGCAATGTAATATTGAAAAATCAGTATGCAAAATGAAAAAATCTGGGAAAAACAAATTATCAAAATTCTAAATGGACAGGATCCCACAGTGCCACGACAAGCCATGTTGGAGCCTGTGGCCAAAGAAAAGATGTACGCCTCTTCTCTGCAGTTTCACTTCTTGTGGTTTCAGTTCCTCATGATCAATTGTGGTCCGAAAATATTAAATGGAAAATTGCAGAAGTAAACAATTTATAAATTTTAAATTGCATGCCATTTGAGATGTGTGAAATCTTGTGCCATCCTGCTCCATCTTGCCTGGGATGTGAATCATCCCTTTGTCCAGCTTCTCCATGCTGTATACGCTGCCCACCCATCAGTCATTGACATTGTCTGACATCCAAATCCATCCACTGACATTGTCATGACTGGATGATCCAGGATCACCCGAAGCAGATGATCCTCCTTCTGATGTATGGTCAGAAGATCACTAGCAGTCTAATGCTATGTCACAGTGCCCACTTCATTCACCCACGTCATCTCATCACACAGGCATTTTGTCATCTCACGTCATCACAAGAAGAAGGGTGAGTACAGTACAAGAAGATATTTTGAGAGAGTGAGAGAGACCACATTCACATAACCTTTATCATAGTATGTTTTTACAATTGTCCTATTTTATTATGTTATTGTTGTTAATCTCTTACTGTGTCTAATTTATATATTAAACATTATCATAGGCAGGTATGTATAGGAAAACACATAGAATGTATAGGGTTTGGTACTATCTGTAGTTTCAGGTAAGCACTGGGGGTCTTGTCATGAATCCCCTGTGGATGGGGGGGTCGGGGCAGGTGGTGACTGTATGTCTTTTTAATGGTTAACTTTCCCTAGAACATTAAAGTAGAAGAAGTAGATATTGGAAATATTATTGATGAGTTAGTTACCATTGAAGCCAGGAAAGTAAAATTATGTTTAGTTCTGTTTTGGTATAATTAAAACATTTAAACTTAAACTTCTGTTGTGAGTTTTAATAACTTGCTGTTAAAAATTTCAATTTTTAAAATTACTTTAATGTTCTGGAAAAAAAAGTTAACCATTAAAAAGTACAAAAAACATGTATAAAGGGGCACACATTTTCCTTCTGCCTCAGGCTCCAACATTGCTTGTCATATCACTATTGCTTGTCACATCACTGGACAAGGGGATAATGGCTCACAGCATGGAGAGAAGATGGTGGAGGAGAATACTCATCATGAATGACACTCTGGAGTCTGCAGGGTGTTATTAGATGGACGATGGTGTTGTTCTCTCGGTGGAGAAGTCTGGAGGAGGAGCAGGGATTTTCAGGGGAAGTGCAGATGAGGAATTTTTTCTTGAATATGTTGAGGTCTGAGGTACATTTGAGCCTCAACTGTCTGATAGTTTCAGTTTATCAAAAAATAGTTATCACGACAAGCAAACAGAAAGGACATTGTTGGGTGGGAGGGGGGAGAGGGAGGAGGGAGGGGGGTTTCGGTAATGGGCCACAATAATCAACCTCATTGTATACTGACAAAATAAAATTAGGGGGGAAAATAGTTATCAAATAGGCAGTTGGATAAATGGTTCTAGAGCTCAGAGGCAAAGTATGGATTAAAGATGTAGCTTGGAAGTTATGAACTGGCCAATAGGTGCTACCTGCAAGAGATGAGGTCTTCTATGGCAGGGCTCAACCCCGGGGGCACATTGGCATCACCTAGGAGGCTTTTAAAATTCCTGAGGTCCAGTCACCACTCCAGACTGATTAAATCAGAGTCTTTAGAGGCAGATCCAGACACAGGTATTTTTTAAAAAGCCTCCCAGGGACTTCTGTTTCCAGGAAGATGAAGTGGATGTACTTTCCCCGATTCCTCCTGCTAACTACAACTAAAAATCTTGGACATTATATGTGAAGCAAACACAAGAAGGCTGTGAAAGTTGGAGAGAAGTTGACAGACTGAGCATGGACCTCGTAAGCCAAGGAACAACATGATGGTGAGTTTCCTGAGTTTTCTTTCTGCCTCATATATCCCAGACTTGGAGCTGAGGGAGTCAGCAGCCTGGAAACAGAAACAGGTGCAGACACACAAAGCCCTAACAAAAGCCTGCTTTCTCCAACCAAAGGACCTGAGAAGGGGAAGCTTGGCAAGGCAGAAAACTCTGAGATGATAACTGCTCTACTCTAGAAAAACACCATAGAAAAACTATGACCCATCTGTATGCACACCAGCAGAGGCTTGGTGGGGAGCCTCAATTTCTGCCCTCACTGGGCTGTAATGAGGCACTGTAATAGCGCTGCCAAGGTGATGTCAGAGAAGGCTTAGCAGAGAGATAGGTCCATTATCTGCCCCTACCCCGTGGTGTCTGTGTAGACCACATGGAGAGCCTGGACTTTCACACCCACCTGGCAGTAACTAGAAGCCCTTCCCCCTCCCAGTGGGGTGTTGACAAAGGTGACCTAATGAAGAGTCAGGACTTTTACCATGGCCTGATGGTAATAAGTCCATCCCTCTGTGGTGTCAGTGAAAACAGTGAGCTGGAACTCCCATCCCCCTCCAGCAGTAATGAGGAGCCCCTACCCATCTTGGGTGTCAATGATGGCCAAGTAGGGAACCTGGGTTTCTAACTGTACGTGAAAGTAGTGAGACAGCATCACCCCTTCCTTCCCCTGCTGGAGTGGTGTCAGAGACATCTGGCTAAAAATAGAAGTTTACATCAGATTCAAAGTTTTATAATATAAAAATGGTTCAAGTTTCAATCAAGATCATTCATTATACCAAGAACCAGATGGTCTTCAAATGAATGAAAAAGACAATCAATAGATGGCAAAATGAAGATAGAGAAGTTAGAATTATCTGACAAAGGGGTGATATCAGCAAGATGGCAGAGTAGGAAGCTCTGGGCCCTCCTCTCCATGAACACATAAATTCAACAATACACAGTCAAATTCCCTTTGTGAAAAATCCAGTAATTAGTTCAGAGGCTGCTGCACCCTGGGCAAGCATAAAACTAGACACATCAAAGCTGCTAGAAAATTTGAGACACCCTCTCACAAAAATCCCTACCCCTGACTCAGTACCATGTGATTGGAAGGTAATCCTTAGCTCCCAGCTTCTTTCTGGGAATGGAAAGATTTGGATTGCACATCCAATATTCTAGTTTTTCTGGGGGCTTCCCAAGAGACTGGTTTCTGTTTTGCCTGTCTCACAGTGCTGATGGGGCACAGCATACTTCAGATGCCTGTAGGCCTGTGAGAATAAAGATGGTGGTTTGAATTATTATGCAAGCATACTAATTCATAGCCCCTTCCCTGGCTCAGAACAGAGCAAGTAGACAACCTCCTATAGATTCCAGCTTCTCCTTGGAAAGAGAGAGAGAGTTGGACCATGTGTTCAATGCTCTCAACTTTTCTGGGAGCTTCCCAAGGGATTGGCTTTTGTCTGGCCTGTCTTGGTGTGCTGATGGAATCTAAAATAGATGTCTGGGTACCAGTAAGAACAAAGATGACATTTGGACTAGCATGAAGGTTTGAGAGGTCACCAGAATCTCTGGCCAGGCTTATTGGTGATGGTCTTCTGTATAAGCCCAGTCTGTGAAGAGGTGACTGCTTACTGTAGTGCACAGATACAAACACAAAAAGTCAGGAAAATAAAAAAAAACAGGAAATATGTTCAAACAAAGGAACAATATAAATCTCTAGAAACTGCTGTAAAGAAATAAAGATATATGATTTACCTGACAGGGAATTCAAATTAACCACCATATAGATGCTCAGTGAGGTCAAGAGAAAAATGTATGAACAAAGTGAAAATTTCAACAAAACAATAGAAAATGTAAAAAAAGTACTAACCAGAAAATCTGGAGCTGAGAAAACAATAACTGAACTGAACAATCCACTAGAGGGGTTCAACAACAGACTAAATCAAGCAGTGACCTTGAAGAAAGATCATTGAAAATTACTTAGTCAGAGCAGCAAAAAGAAGAAAAAAATGAAAAAAGAGTGAAGAAAGCTTAAGGGAATTTTGGAACACCATCATGCATATGAATATATGTATTGTGAGAGTTCTAGGAAGAGGAGAGGAGATGGGAAAGAATTAAGGGCCAAAAACTTTCCAAAGCTGAGAAAGGAAATGGACATACAGATCCAAGAAGCCCAACAGATCCCAGATAAAATAAACTCCAAGAAATCCATAGTTTTAATTTCTCAAAGAAGAGTCATCAAGTAAGCATATTATAATTAAGTTGTCATAAATCAAAGACTAGGAAAGAATTTTTTTTTTTTTTGTCTTTTTCCGTGTCCGGCAACGGATCGCAACCCTCTGTGTCGCCCC
>NW_007736502.1:61636-63624 GCF_000696425.1 Galeopterus variegatus
TTGAGACTGGCCACACTGCGCTCAGCCAGTGAGTGCTGTGAGCGCACCGGTCATCCCTATATAGGATCCGAACCTGTGGCAGGAGCGCTGCTGCGCTCCCAGCGCCGCACCCTCCCGAGTGTGCCATGGGCTCGGCCCCAATATAAGATGTTTTATGTAAGCCTCATGATAACAACAAAGAAAATATCTATAGATGATACACAAAAGAAAAAAAGGAATCAAACCATATCAATACAAAAAAATCAACAAAGCAGAAAGGAAGGAAGGAAAAAAGAACTATAAGACAGATAGAAAACAATTTAAAAATGGCAATGGTAAGTCCTTCTCTATCAATAATTACTCTAAGTTTAAATAGATGAAACTCCCCAATAAAAACATCCAAGTATTTGAATGGATAAAAAAAATCCAACTCTATGCTGTCTATTACAGACTCACTTTAACCTTAAGGGTTCACACAGACTAAAATTGAAGGGATGAAAAAAGATAGGTTACCCATAGTAACCAAAAGAGAGTGTGGGTGGCTATACTTATATCAGACTAAATACACTTTAAGTCAAAAACTGTCACAAGAAACAAAGAAGGTCATTATATAATGATAAAAGGGTCAATTCAACAGGAAGATGTAGCAATTATAAATTTATATGTAACCAACATCACAGCACCTAAGTATATAAAGCAAACATTGACAGAACTGAACAAAGAAATAGACAGCAATATGATAATAGTAGGAGGCTTCATAACTCTCTTTCAATAGAGATAGAACATTTATGCAGAAGATCAAGAAGGAAACCGTGTACCTGAACAACACTTTAGATCAAATGGATCTAATAGACATATACAGAACATGCTGTTCAACAGCAGCAGAGTGCACATTTTTCTCCAGTGCACATGGAATTTTCTCCATAAGAGGTCATATGGTTAGTCTCAAAATAAGTCTTAACAAATGTAAGAATATTAAAGTCATACCAATTATCTTTCACAACCACAGTGGAATGTAACTAGAAATCAATAGAAGGAAAACTGGAACATTCACAAATATGTGAAAATTAACAATGCACTCCCGNGCCAGTGAGCGGGAACCGGTCTGTATGTGGGATCCGAACCCTTGGGCGGGAGCTCCGCCGCACTTCCCAAGCAGCACACTATCCAGTGCGCCACTGGGCCGGCCCTAGGAAAGAATTTTGAAAGCAACAAGAGAAGAGTGACATCATATCAAAGGACCCTTCATAAGGCTATCAGCAGATTTCTCAGCAGAAACTTTGCAGGGCAGAAGGGAGTTAGGAGATATGGTCAAAGTGCTGAAAAAACAAACTGCCAACCCCCAAATTTATGCCTGGCAGAACTATCCTTCAAAAATGGAAAAGATAAATACTTTCCCAGACAAACAAAGCTGAGTGCATTCATCACTAGACCTACCTTACAAGAAATGCTAAAAGGAATTCTTCAAGTTGAAATGAGAAGATGTTAAGCAGCAATAGGAAAGCATGTAGAAGTATAAAACTTGTTGGTTAAGGAATGTCTAGACAAATAGAGAATACTGTAGTATTGCAGTGTTGTTGAGTAAATCAGTTTTAATTCTAATATAAAAGTTAGACAAAAGTATTAAAAATAACTAAAACTAAAATATGTTAATGGATAAGCAATATGAAAAGATGAAAATTGTGATATCAGTAAAATAAAGCGTGTATGTGTGTGTAAAGTAAAAGTGTGGAGTTTTTGTTTGTGATTGAAGTTAAGTTGTATCAGCTTAAAATAGACTATTATGACTATACAATTTTTTTTTTTGTCCTTTTTGAGACTGGCTGCACTGCGCTCAGCCAGTGAGTGCTGTGAGTGCACCGGTCATCCCTATATAGGATCCGAACCTGCGGCGGGAGTGCTGCTGTGCTCCCAGCGCCGCACCCTCCCGAGTGTGCCATGGGCTCGTCCCCAATATAAGATGTTTTATGTAAGCCTCATGATAACAACAAAGAAAATATCTATAGATG
>NW_007736503.1:0-24429 GCF_000696425.1 Galeopterus variegatus
CAGCTCTCAGGATCGCGCTGTTTCCTGACGCGGGCGCTCCAGACCCGTCGCCATTTTTCTTACCTAACTCTCATTAATTCTTGTGTCAGCTCTTGCTTCTGTATTTTATTAATTGGGTCTTTTATTTATTTAACAATTCAACAAATATTTATCAAATGCCTCCTCTGAGCATGGCACTGGGCTTACGGGCACAAATAGCCTTCTCTGCACTCATGGGCTTTATATTCCAATTGGGGAGCCGAAATAGTAAGAGTTAAGGGGGGGAAAAAAAAAGGAAGATATGTAACAAGTCAATATGTAGTAATATATATTTAAATTTAAAGATTAGCATAAAAAATAAATGAAAACTAATTTGGCAGGAGAGCCCACTTTGGACTGTGGTGGGCATAAAAATTTCATTGACAAGAGCAGTATCATGAAGAATAAATAATATTTGTTCCAGTGGAAAGAAATGTGAGGGAAAGGGATCTCATTTATGGTGAATAATTATCAGCAGAAATATGAAGGCAGACATGCTCAGTTCATGTACTGAGGCAGTCCAAGAAATATAGATTGAAGCTACTTAGAGGGTTTTGAAGATCCTACTCTGTTTTGTAATGATAATCATAATTGTCATTTTAAGAATTACTGGTTATGAAGCTCCTCCTTTGTGCTGGGTTTTTATACACTATTTTATTGAAATCTTCATAATATTACTAGATATGTAGTACTATTTTTAGTTTAGAGATGAGAACAAAGTCAGATTTTATTATTGTTTTATTTTCACTTATTTCTTAAAAAAATTTTTTTGAATCATAATTTATTATACATAGTTTTGGGGTTTAATGTTGACATATGTTGATCAAATCAATTTTACTAGTACATATATTGCTACAAATTGTACTTATTCTTTATGCCCCTTGTCCAATCTCTCCCCATCCCCCTTTCCATCCCCCCTCCCACCACTGACAACTCTAGATTTCTTCTCTCCATTTGAAAGAGTAAAGGTTACTCTGTTGATTTGTTGCTTAGATGATCTGTCCAATGCTGAGAGGTGTGTACAGGTCCCCAGTATTGTCATAGAGCAGTTGTTTCTTCTGTCACTCTGAAATGGGCTTTGTGGAGAGAGACATCTTCTTTTCTTTGGCCTCCGCTGGTGACTCTCCTTGTGCCAATGCACTCCAGTGGTTGGTGGACCATCTGCGTGGTGGTTGTGACATCTAGTCGATTTCATGGCAGCCATGGTTACTGTGGTGGCTGTGATGGGCCACCCACATGGAGGTGATATTTTTGGCATGCTCCTTGGCACTGGTGGTGTGCCTGGTTGTGTGTGCGGGGGGTCCAGTCCCTGGCTCTATGCTTCATGACCCCTGTTGGGCCCTGTGGCACTGGCAGTGTGCCTGGTTGTTGGCAGAGAGTCTGGTCCCTTGCTCCATGCCTTGAGTCCCCAGGCAGGCCCCAAGGCACTGGTGGTGCACCTGGATGTGGGATCAGGGTCCAGTCCCCGGCTTCATGCCTCAGGTCCCCAGGTGGGCCCCAAGGCACTGACAGTAAACCTGCATGTGGGATGGGGATCCAGTCTTGAGCTTGATACCTCAGGACCCTGGTCAGGCTCTAAGGTGCTGGCCGTGTGCCTGGCTGTGGACAGTGAGTCCAGTCCCCAGCTCCATATCTTAGGTCCCTGGGCAGGCTCCAAGGTGCTGGTGGTGTGCCTGGGTTGGAACTAACTTTTTGTCCTTTGCTTACTTCTAAAGTGGGGGAACTTCCTGTGAGTGAGCTAAATTGCTGCTTTGCTGCTGTTTCCCTGGGGAAGGCTTTTTGTGCAGCTCAGGGTTTAATGGTTGACCTTATAGGTACTTCCAGCTCTCCAGAGATCCGGCGCACCTGGGTAATGTAGAAACTCTGATCTGGGCCTGAGTCTTTTCATCAAACTGCATCCCATACAATTTTATATTCCTGACCAGTCTCCTCTGAGTGGTCCTTCACTGATTGGGGGGCAGATCGGCTGTCCATGCTGTACCCCAGTGTTCCCACAGTCGACCCATCTCCCCCCACCATTCGTGTTCCAGACATTTCCTATGGGATGGGCCATGGGCCAGTTCCTTACAATGACTCACCAGCCTCTGAGTGGCTCCTTTTTATCAGTTGTTCTGGCTCCTGGCTCCCGCGTGGGTCCACAGAAACACTATTAGTGTTCTTGCTGGCCTGGGGGCCATCAAGGCCCCCTTCGGTTCCTTACAATGACTCACCAGCCTCTGAGTGGCTCCTTTTTATCAGTTGTTCTGGCTCCTGGCTCCCACGTGGGTCCACAGAAACACTATTAGTGTTCTTGCTGGCCTGGGGGCCATCAAGGCCCCCTTCTCCCCTGCCACCTCCAAGAAACTCCATCTGAAAGGCAGAGCTGTGGCTTCTGCCGACTCCTGCTCCATGTGCTCAGCAGCTCTGGGCTTAAAGCGGCCATGGCCCGAAATACTCCAAGTGTTTTTTCTTTCTCTCATCCTGGCTTCTCCCACCTTCGTGCACGCTTTAGGTCTCTCCTCCTCTTCCCCTGAGCTCTAGCAGTCCCAGCTTGGCTGCTTTTGCTTTTTTATAGTTGTAAATTGGTTGATATATGGGAGAGAGTGATGCTGGGGACCATCTATTCCGCCGTCTTGACAGGAAGCTGAGTCTGAGAGATTTTAAAGGACATATAGTGATGTTGGACTGAGATCTGAGCACAGCTCTTCTTAATTTCTAAGCCAAAGAATGAACTTTTCCTGTTCTACCTCACAGCCTTCCTCTGTGCATATCACAGGTGATAAGTTAGTTTCTGGTGAAAATTGAAGGGCTGGGAAAAGCCATGGGTGGGAGAGAGAGAAAATCAGAGGTAAAGAGACTAGTTAAAGAGTATGTTTTGGTGAATGATGTCTGAGTGAATGTGGACTGTAGCCAAAACAACAGGAGGGAGACGAAATGTATGAGAAATATGAATGGAGCTGTATGGACGGGACTAAAAATTACCCCCAGTTTACCTGGCTGATAGGAATATCAAGGTGAGGAAGAGGAGCACTTTTAGGAAGAAAGATGTTGAGACTGATTTTATGCACCTTAATTTAGAAATATTTCTTCAAAGAAAGAAGGAACATGTCCAAAAGCCATTTGGGAAAATATGACTGGAACTCCAGAGGGTGGGTAGGGTGGCAGTGTGGAAGCAGGGGTTGGGCACTGGGCGTGTTTGTGGGCGTGTGGTTGGAATAGTTCCCTATGAGAGAGAGGGCTGAAAATGAATGGGGTTCTGGAAGCTAAGCCTTAGGAATGCCTTCGTTTTGGAGACATGAGGAAGAAAAGGCATCTAAGGGACAAACAGACAAAGAAGCACAACAACAACAGATGCTGTGACTGGGGATTCAGAACAGAGCGCTACAAATAGTCCTCAACCTTGGAAGCTTTAGCCTAAGAATTATTGCCCTGCTTTCCTGTGTGTTCAT
Organism: Galeopterus variegatus; assembly: GCF_000696425.1. Lineage (NCBI taxonomy): Eukaryota > Metazoa > Chordata > Mammalia > Dermoptera > Cynocephalidae > Galeopterus > Galeopterus variegatus. The sequence continues at coordinate 3,447 of NW_007736503.1, forward strand.
GGGCTCCAACAGTGGCAATGTAAAGTCTTCCTCTTTTGAAGTGCTACCGGATAATTATCTGTTCTAAACAAGTGAGCAGTTGATTATATTCTGCCGTGCATTATTCACCAGGTTATTTTTTTCTCTGTATAACTCTCATCTCTCTGGTCTCAACAGTGGGGACCATGTCTGCTGTTGTTGTTTCATATTTGCCATAGTACCTGGCAATGCTGAGCACATAGCATGCCTTTGTGAATGCCCAGATTTGCATGCAGCATGCAGCTGAGTAAAAAGGTCTGCACTGATGCAGCCTTTACAAGTTCTGTTAGGTCCTGAAAGTAGACAGTAAATATAAATCACGTTATTCTTCATTTATAAGCGATGTAATTAAGGTAAAAAATGAGTAGCGAGACTAGTATTATAATTTGTTGCTACTTAAACCATACATCTATTAAACTCTTTTGCATCATGGAAGCAAATAGGTATCTCCCCAACCTACTCTTGAAGGGAGGAAGATGTGAAGACTGACTTTAGACATGAAATTTAGACATTAAATTTAGAAATAATTCTTATAAGAGCAAATAAAAATGTCCAGAAGTGATTTGGGAAAATATGAATGGAGCTTGAGAAAGAGATTGGGTTGACAATAAAGCCTTCTGAAGATGGGGATCACAAGATACCTGACAGGTATAAGATCATTCTTTGTACTACAGTTATTTTTTCATGTGCTTATAATTAAAAACATATAATTATTTGAAGACATTTCTTTATAAGTGGGAGCCCATGGCAATTTTAAGACTTTAAAGGATTTATTTTGAAACACTTGAGAATGTTTTTAGAATATCTTCAACCTTAAAGAAATTGCATGCCATTAATTTATAGGCCTAAGAACTTGAGTTAAAATGCCACTATAAAATGGTGTGTTATTATATGGAATCATAATACTGCATATTAATATAACACCCAGGAGAAAATGGCCATGTGTCTGATATAATTTATTCAATTGATGAAATTAATTGAGCAGATATTGTGCTAGGTACTAAGAACACAATAAAGACGAGTATTATCAACCACCAAGGAGTTGACAGTCTAGAAGGAAAATAAATGAATAATTAAATTATTACAATACAAAGATTTCTGGTAGAGCTCATGAGGCATTCTGACTTAGTGAGAAACCAGGTCTTGCAGTTAGTTTTGTGTGGTATCCGATTTTATCTCTTTCTGAGTTGTGTGAATGTGGGCAAGGTATTTAATGTCTCTGCAGCCCAGTTTCTTCATCTGTGATGTAAGGGGATTAAGGCTGCCATGCAGAGTTCTTGTGAGCACTGGTGATTTTGCATTAGCTTTTATAAAATGGTGCGTGGTGTAGAGTGCGTGGATTGCTGGTAGTGATTGCTGTCGTGCAAATAGCAACTGTGGTAATGGTGAACGTGATGATGGAGCAGCACAGACAGCTTTAAGAAGGAAGCCCTAAACTGGAATTAGAGAGGTCAGGAACGGCTTCCCAGAAGAGGTGGGGTTGCTACAGGCCAGACAGGCCCAAAGAGACATATCCAGACAACTGCAAGTAGATTCAGCATGGCTGGAGTAAAGTTAACTCTAAGATAAGAACGATTTTGTTATTATTTTAAAAGCAGGCTTCTAAAGGAGCTTCCATATATATATACAGTTAATCTTCTCTTTTTTTTTCCCCTCACATAATTGCACAATTGTATTGGAAAAGGTGTCAACAAGAAATTTTTTTTCGAGCTCAAAAGGAAGTTAGAAATCTTCTAGTTCTACCATTTTACTTTGCTAATGAGAACGTCAAGGTCTGGAGTGGGCAAGGGACTTGCCTAGGGTCATACCAGTGAGGTAGTGGCAGAGCTGGAATTTGAAAGTGAGGAAACTGACTTGATGTAGTGTTATTTCTTCCATACAGTCAGTCTGCCTCGATAACGAGGAAGCAATGCCTATTAGCACACTTAGCTCGTTACTATTGTAACAGGATGTCAGACAACTTCACATTTCTATAACATTTTGAACTTTCAAAATACTTTCACATCTGCTATGTAATTTGATTCTCACAATAGCCTGTGAGGTATTTATAAAGGAATGTCATTTGAAAAATAAAACAGAGATAGCACTGCAGATTAGGGCAGGCCCCCAAGTTTAAAGAGAATATTTCCAATCAGACAGATGGAGAAAATGTTCAGCATCCTCCAGTATCTACTTCTAGGTTAGAGATGGGGAAAAATACAACAGGGAGCCTGTGGATGAGATCTTTAAGCATTTTGGATTTCTTGAAAAAGTCACAATTTTTGGTGGTGAATATCTCAAGGGCCACAAATGTACACGTGTGCAACTCTAATGTGTAGAGAAATTATGCCTTTCTTATTTTACCTTTTCAGGTCTTATTCTGATAACACACTGCTGGTTAACAGGGACAAATATTAATTTTAGTTCAATCCTGTATAATACTTGGTCCACACTAATCAGTTAAATCTTCCCCTTAGGTAATGCCAAGTATCTCTAGAAATAAACATTCCATCTTTTAGTTCTCTGTACCCTGCACAGTGAGTGTGCACCAAGGAGTATGGGGGGCAATGCAGCTTTCATGGACTTGGGGCGGAACGGAAGGCTTGGGTCCTTGGATGAAGCATCTTCTGGCTTTAGTGAATCTGGCTCGTGTTCCTTGTCTGCTGAATGCTTTTGTTCTGCTGGGATTCTTGATTGGAATCTGTGACTCGTGTAAACCAGTCTGGTTGGTCACTCTTGGCTTGGTTGGATCAGAGTGTGTGGGAAAGAGGATTTCCTTCTGTCCTGGCCTCAAGCTGGCTGTCACTGATTTAACAGGCTCCTTGAGGTCTGGCTATTTTCATTCAGCTCCAGCCTATGCAGGCTAAAAAGCCACCTGCGGCTGATTGTAATGATAGCCCCAATTTTTCACCTCTCCCTTTATCCATCCCTTTGCCATGGGCTGAGCAGTTCCTTTCACTAAAAAGGTGGACTCTACTCCCCAAGCTGCTCCGCTTCTGTCTGGATCCGCTTTTGCATCTTGCTTTGGATACTTGTCAAAATGCAGGTTCTTTTCTTCATTTCAAAATGAAGCTGCAGTGACGTTGTGCCAGTATGATTCTAGATCCTCAAGACACCATGCCCATTTCCTCTTGCTCTACTGTGCCTCTGCCCTCACCCTGAGAACATGCCAGGCCCAGCCTGCTGGAAGGGGAAAGACACCTGGAGAAGAGCTCAGGCAACGAGTCAGCCCAGGCCAGCCCAGCCCAGCTTGGGTCAGCCAGAAGTCAGCTGCCCTCAGAGATCTTGGTGAGTGCAGCCCACATCAGCAGCCTGGCTGACCACCAGATGCATGAACAACAAGTATTTCTTGTATTATGCCATTGATGTTTTCTGGTTTTGTGGTTGTTGTTGTTATATAACAAAAGCTAAATGATAGACCACTTCAACCCAAATATGGCAACTCTCTCTGGAAATCTTGCCCACCATCCTTGCTTGCTGTCAATGCCTTTCAGCTGAAGATCCCTAGAAACACACTTGTAGATGAACAAGTTGGATTTCTAAATACAGTGGGGGAAACATGGATTATCTCAGTAAAAGGGTGGCAGGAAGGACCTATTATAAGATTTGGGCTTCTGCTGGGTAATCTGGGGGACAGCATAAGGAAGCAGGGTCTCATTCTAGACTGGGTGTGTCAAAAGTAGGGGCAATTCTATGACAGGGTATTTAAGTAATCTCATCTGTAGGGCAGACGGACTGCAGAGAGAATAAGCTATACATGGTAAAGAAGTAGCAGTCACTTATTTAGCAAGTGGGAGATGGGTGTCTTGTGTTGCAAAGTGCCCTTATTTTTGTCTCAGAGCCATCTCATTTGATATGATATTCTGGGAGATCACTTTTGTCCAAAAGGAGAAAATTGGCCTGACTGTGAGCATCAGACCAGCTTGTGGTAACACTGAAGTCTGTGAATGCAAGATTATTTCTGGATGTCAGGGCTGCTTTTTCTCTTTCTTGTTCCCTTTGGAATCGCCCCAGAGGACACACAGACATTTCTGAATGCTGTCGATGCCCTCCCTGCTGGGCCAAGGAGATTCTGGAGAGTTAGACTCTCGTCCTTTCTCTTTTCTCAATTCTATTTTATGTAGTATCTTTCACGCTGATGACGATGCTCCCGCTGGTATGTGTGGGGCCTCGAGATAACGACCAAGAAGAAACTTAGAGGAGTGTCAGAGAAAGAACCTTCCCCCGCTACGCTGACACACTTCTGTCTTATTCGACACCCTTCTCCCATTCCAGGTCACAGACAGCAGCGTTGGGGCCGCCTTCTCTCAATGTTACCTGCCTCTCTCCTGCTCCTCCTCAACTTTTGGGCTGAAAAGGGTGTTTATTTTGTTTTCCCTTTAGACAGGCAGAAGACTGTAGTGGATATGAGCCCCTGAGAATTTCTAGCTCTGCCATGTACTAACTGGATCTTGTGCAGAAAAAGAAATAGTTTTTCAAAATACTACACCCATGACAAATGTCAGCGATTTCTCTCTTCCTCACGGGGACTGCTCCTGTGAATCCTTCCATTGGCTATTTCCCAAGGTGTGCAAGGGAAAGGTGGAGACAGGAGATCAGCTCTAGCTTTGTGAATATGGCAACGATCTCTAAACTACTGTTAATTTTTCACTAGATTCTCTAAAATCCCTCACATCTCTCTATGAGGAGGGTGACTTTCCTCCTGAGAACTCCCCTTCTTTTCTGATCTCTAGGATAATTTTTCTTCTATTGCCACATCCTTGACAATGTTTAGGTCAAATACACCTAGAAGGGGGCAGCGTGCCATGGTCGTTACAGTGTGGAGCGTTAGCTCTGCAGTCAAGCCGTCTGGCCTGCTCACGACTCCACCAGGACAGTGAGCAAGAGAAGTTTACCAGCCTTTCCACGTCTCAGTTTCCTGTACATAACGTGACTGTATCCATTGTGACAGTCACACGAGTGATCCACCAGGAGCCCTTAGAACGAGGTCTGATTTCTAGTTAATAAAAATAATCTAGCTACTTAGAGCAGTGCCTGTCATGTAATTATACAATAAAGCCATTTAATATAGCTATTATTAATATTGTTACTTATAAACCAAGACTCTGTGCTGAGCTACACCATAGATATTCTTTGCCCAGGAGCCCACTTTTTAGGGTGGAGAATGGATAATTATGGGTCTTTTCTGTTTTCTGGAGATTTACTGTCTGTCGAGCCTTCAGCTCCTGTAATGTACGTGTGTGTGACTGATGTGCAGTAATTGTTTGTTGAGTGAACACTTTGTTCCACAGTTCCTTACGTCTCCTTCCTTTATTCTAGAGCTTAGAACTATTTAGCTTGTAAAATATGGCATGGAACTGCCATTTCAACACTTAGAATACCATTGGAGACTGATTTACAAACTCCTGAAAGTCTGTGGCAGGAAGGTGGCTGGTAACAAGTTTATAATACAAGCTTTGTCCTTTGAAAAGCAGAAGAGAAATGTCAAGTGGATTTGAATTCACTTAAGCTGCAAAGTTTATTTGTTCACCCTGTCTATGTCTTCCTCTTTTCTCCCAGCCTGAAAATATTAACTATTTCTTCCTTTTTAGACATAGCAGGGAGATTCACTGATGAATACTGTTTCTGTAACTGTGTGAGAACTGATTTAATACCTCGTCATGTCACAAAAAGCCAGTGTTGGAGAGTGTCAGGATGATAAGATTACACAAGGAGACTAGGACCGGTGGGTAACAAGAAAGGGAAGGGATACCTGAGCAGCCCTAGTGCTGTCCTACTGCACCTGGCTCAGGACATCGGCTCTGTCTTTTTCTCTCACTGGCTGTTCTCTTTTTTTGCCACAGAACAGAGCACATTTTGGGGAACGTTCTGATGTTCCTGACTAGGAAGAATAACACAGAGATAAAAAGAAAGAGGGATTTCTAGTTTCACTTAGAAGGCCGAGCATCCTAAGCTATCCTCTTGATTACACTGTAATAGTATTCAGAGCTCACACATGCATCATTCTGGCTCAGGAAGATGTAAGTGCAGTTGACCTGTCTCTTGAGGCTCTAGTATCTCTCCAGCACAGTGCAGACTTGCACAGCGTAGACTTGCACTGATGCTTTTTAAGAGGAGGCAAGGTTCAGCAGATTGTGACACCACAGGGAGGTGGATACGTCATGGCAAAGCTGCTTTGAGGGGCTCGGGTTCCCCAGCTTGGGAGTCTGGTGGGAGGAGTGAAAGTGAGCAGCAGCCGCGCCTTCCCTGAGCACTGGGATGGCCGTGCCCCCTGTGGAACCCAGAAGACCTGAAGCAACCTAGAGCAGTGCTCTCTGCAACAGTGTGCTCACACTTATGACCTGCAGGGAGAATAGACTAGAGCTTCTGTTTATTGTTAGTTTTACCTCATTTTTGAAATTTATAATTATGTAAAAACACATGTTTTGAGGGTACTTAAAAAAGTGATAAGGACCGAGATTTTTTTTTTTTTTTAAATTATTTACTCTTTGGGTTGGAAAGCACTTTTAGGGTTGTTTATCTTATTTAATGCTCTAGCCTAGGGTCTAGCTAATGAGCCATTGCTGTGTATCAAATCTTCCCAAAACTCAGTAGCTTAAAACAATAAGTACTTTTTAGTGTGCAAAAGTCTATGGGTCTGTTAGTTCTGGTGATCTAGGTGAGTCTCTGCTGATCTCAGAAGGGCTTGTTCTTGTATCTGTGGTCAGCTGGCAGGTCAGTAGAGGACTGGCTGGCTGGTCTTGGATGGCATCACTCACATGTCTTGTGGCTGGTGTAAGGAGGAGATTGTCACTCACTGTCCAGCAGGCTGGTCTGGGCTTTCCTCATGGCAGCTGGTCAGGGTTGTGAAAGAGGAAGGTTGTTAAAGCCTAGACTCAGAACTGGCACAATGCTGCCCACAACTTTCCATTGGCCAAAGTAAGTCACAAGACCAGTCAGATTCATGGGCATGGGAAGGGGGAAGACTTTACTGCTGTTGGGAAGTCACATGGCAAGGGGCATGAATATGGGAAGGGGAATAATTGGACCATGTTTGCAACTGACATAAAATGTTGCTGAATCTATTTTTGTCAAATGAATCAATGACCTTAAATGGCACCTTGTCTTCCACTATTTCATGAGTCAATGCTCTTTACATCTTAACCAAATGGTTACCCACCCTTTGCTTAGGTGCCATCTGAGGCAGGAAATTCTACCTTAAATTGTAGCCCACTTCCTCTGAAGCCAATAAGCTAAATTAAATTAAAGATGTTACTTGACTTGTTTGGAGTCTGTTCTTCTGTGAAATACTGAAAAGATCTTCAAAATTCGTAATAGATTTAACAATATATTTCTTCCTGAAATTTTATGCAAGTTTTCTGAAGTAGAAATCATTTCTTCTCAACTTTCCCTCCCCTCCCCTCTTTTAATGTAAAGGAATCATGTATTGTTGAGGATGGGGGCACTGTACAAACATCTACCTAGGTTTTGCCAAGGACCCAGAGGTCAGAAATTGATAAGATCTAGACAGTGTATTTTCTATAGCACTTTCATGATGGTGTCTGATGTAGAGCATTTCTTGCTGCTTACAAAGAAACACTTCAAGGGGGGTTGTCTGGCATTTCCAAAGGGCTTTGCAGACATTCTGAGTTTTCCCTGTGTCAATTCTGTGAGGTCAGTGAGGGTTTTCATTCTTCTCAATATATAGGTAAAGGTTTAGAGACAGATGGTTTGCCCTAGTTCACAGGATACACCAGTGGCTGAACTTGCATGAAACCCCATGGCCCAAGGCCCCCTCAGTTTTCTGACCTGTATTTTTATTGGTAGGTGAAGGCAGATTGAGTCCATGGACTTGGATTCTACCCTGCAGCTCTCCCCAGCTGAGAGTCAGAACCTTCCATTGTACAGCAAAAAGCGATATCAGAGGTCCTGCAGTCTAGGGTCGAGTTCTGATCTGGTTGTGAAATCAATTTAGTGGATTGTAGACAAGCTTTTTTTAAAAAGTGAGATAGAATAGACTAAAAAAGGAATAGGTTAGACAATAGATTGCCTTCATATAGCAAATGTTAATGAAAAGGTTTGTATTCTCTATACAATTATGTATTTTTACATATGCATATATATGTATAGGGATAAGTATATGTATATACAGTGTTGCAGTTTAAACTATTATTTCTTAATATGGGTCATGTTCAAAAACATCTATAGCCACTGGTCCTGTCTAGCCTCCCCTATTTTAAAAGTCAGGAAACTGAACCTCAAGAATGTAAAGTGACTTGACTCAAGTCACCCAGAAGGTTGGTGGCCACAGGTAGGTTTAGGACTTGGGTCTCCTAATTCCCACAGGAGGCAGCATGTCACAGTGAGAAGAATAGGGACTTTTTGGTCAAAGAGAAGTTGGTTCAGATCTTTGCCCTGTTGCACCCTGGGTGTGTAATGATAGACAAGTTGCTTATCTTCATTTCATAGATAAGGAAACTGAGGCTTGGCAAGCTTAGTAGTTACATTTTAGGGTTTAGAGGGACGTTAAATTAGATAACACTGTATAGATAAAATAGTTAAGATCTGGTTCATTTGCTAAATAATTTTTCAGGCCAGTTCTTTTTCTGGGGGGAAGGCAGGCATTTTTTTCTCCCTAATTTCCAAAGATGACCATTATTACACTTTTAAATATAAATTGGTATAAATATACAAAAGTACTTTAAAAAGTTCCTGGGAAGATTCATATTATCTTCTAATTCTCTTTTTCCTTTTTGAATCACCCTTGTATATATAATGACTAAACTTTAGCATATTAAATGATAAGCAAATGCCTGGGTAATTCTAAATGTAATCTTATGCAACAAACAGGTGCTTGGGTTTCTATAGATTATAAAGAAACATAAAATATTTATCCTAGTAGACCCTTGGTGCAACCAAGCAGAACTTGATAACTATATCATATGAATGGTCAAAAAATAAATGTAACAAATATGAAGAGGGAGAAATTACTGCGGGGTAAAGCAATCAGAAGGGCTGTGCAGAGAACATTCGGCTTAGTGATATTTGAAGGACTGGTAAGATTTTTAAAGTCATGGGAAGACACTGGCATCATGAGAAGGAGTAAGGACACATATGAGCTGTCAAATGAGACAGCACATACTCAATTTGGGCCATGTGGAAGGTGCAGATAAAGGAGCAGAGGAATTGTGGAGGGCTTGGATTACCATCTCAGACTTTGGGATGCCATTCTGCAGGAAAGGGACCCATAAGAGGTATTGTCCGACGAGTGGCATGAGAAGAGAGTGTCTAAAGAAAATTAATTCTCAGTTTCATAGGAGCACATATTTTCTTGGTGGTGATATGTTTTGCAAAAATTTTAATCATGGTAGGTTAACTGATCTTTGGTCATTATAAGCCATATATAACTAAAAAAAAAAAAAAAAAGCAAAGAAAGATATTTGGTTCAATTCGAATATTCAAACTTAAGGCCAAACAGGCTAACACCACACCTCATGGATTCTGGGTAAAGCAAATTTGAAGAATTTCTCCCCCAGCAATATAAGAGGTGGATAAGAGATGCTATGCTCTGGAGATAGTCAGGAAAGAGGAGCAATCCAATCTCGATGGGGCCCAGAAAAACGGTTGGGATGGACAGATGATCAATACCTGAATCAAACTTCATGAAAATAGTCAAGGAAGTTTGTAGACACTGTCCCATCAGAAATGACTGATGTCCCTTAGAAGCCTAAGAAAAGGACTGGGTGGAGTTTGGCTTGGCTATCACAATGGACAGCCTGAGAAAATGGCATGGGAAACAGAGATTAAGATTGACACGTGACCAGAGAACCAAAGTATTGCTCAACAGAAAACAGGTAATTACCGTAGTTTTCTCACTCGTGAGGCTGCAGGCTTTCTTGCTATCCCTTTATTACAGAATTATTCTTCCTCTTTTTATGTCACCACAAGTTTCATTTCTTCTGCTTAAGACAGGACTGTTGTGAAAACCAAAAAATATAGGACATAAATACTCTTTGCACCTCTAGTACATTATATGTGTGGAAAGCAATCATATTATTTTATTATTGTGTCTGTTATTATTATCAGTGCTTTTATTATTATTTTACTATTTTTATCTTCCATCTAGAAATATCATTATGTATTGTCAGAGGTAACTGATACTAACTAAAGGAAAGCAATGGTAAAAATTTTATTAGCCTCTCTGAATGAGGAATGCACCCTGTTGATCCTATTTGCATTTAATTAGCCTGGCTTCAGATTCTATAATTCCATGCTTCTCGGCTGAATATCTGAATGCTCTTGCAATACTGCAGCTGATACAGAATTTATGGATCATTGATACTTCCTCCATCTCCTCCTCCTCCTCCTCTTCCCCTTGACACGTAAGCACATTGCCTTTAGCATTTTCTCAAATAGTGTGCTTGTAAGCCTCTTCCTCATTATGGCTGTCTTTTTTAATGTTTTGTGCTCATTGCTTCCCTTACATTAGGACAATTGGAACTGAACCCAATGCTTCGCCTATGGTTTGACTTTACAGAGTCACAGAGGGATGATTGTGTGATTTGTTCAGGACATAGAATTTCTACTAGTGCAGTTATGTATATACCATTTGTGATACCAAAATAATGACACAAATTATATCAGACCCGTGTTATGTACCACTCTACACACCTCCAGGTCCTTCTGCCACTTGCTCTATGGAATCTTGATGCGGTTGACACGTCTCCTGAGTCTCTGGCTGTCTCTGCCTCCCCCAGGTGAGGCTGGTTTCCAGCACCCCCTCCATGGTTCCCACTACGGCAGATGCGCCAACCCTCCAGGACTCAGGCTCAACCCAGCTGTACCAGCAAAGACTCTGGTTCAATGCACAGCTTCAGGACTCAGATGAAGTACCATTGGGTGTGGGGCTTCTCCAGTGGCCCCTTAAATGTGCAGAAGACACACAGGTGTGAGGATGTTAACTCCTCATGTGATGAAATTTGACCAATGACAGACAAGTGATAGAAGGGAGCCAGTGGATTTTTTTCCCCTTTCTCCTGATGGGTTGTTCCAATTGGTAGCCAGTCAAAAATGCATAGAAATGTTCTTGTCAAGAACAATCAGCTAAGTTTCCTTGGGAAGAGATGGGAGGCATGGTAATGCACAACTCTTTACTTAACTGTCCTCTTTCCCTGCCTCAGGTCCCCATTTGCTTCAATCTTGGTGCCCTTGTATTTCCATAAAAGCAACAGTGTCTGAGCTTTGTCTTGGGGTCTGTCTTCTGGGGAATGTGGGCTTAGCCACAGACTGAGTCTGTAATCCATATAATGGGATGAAAAGTTGTGGCACTTACTCGGAAAGTTGCACATGGTCAGGAGAGGTAATAAATTATCTTCTCCATATGAACTTTTGTTAAGTCACAACTTTTCTGAGTGACATTAGTGCAGTTGATGTTTAATAGAGATTAATGTGAGATTTGGCACTAAGATTTAAACAACACTTAAACATAGTATTTTCTCGTGTCATTTGTGGTCATCTATGAAGTTCCATTTGATGAATATCTGATAATTAATGAACCATCCTACTAAATTTGGATACTTTTTTTCTCCTCTTGTCCTGACCCCCTCTCCTGTTCCTCTTGTCCCTCTTTCCTCTGTCTTTCCCCCTCTCTTCTCCACCCCTTCCTCCATTTCCTCTCTGTTTCCACATTTTCTGCCTCCTCTTCTCTTTGTTTGCACATATAATGCTGAGTTGGGCATTTTGGCCTGCAGATCTTGGCCTGAATTTGTACATCTTTAGGAAAGATTCCTAGTTGTTGAGAATGTGTCAACGAGTAAGTGTGGAATGCCTCAAGGCTACTGACAGGGACTGATAAGTTTCTTTATAATAACTTCATCAAATTTATCTTTATCAAAATAAAGCATCATAACTCCTTGATTCTTGGTATTTGAATAGGTGAATATAGTATATTCCTATCTTCACTATTTAATTGGTATGGTTGAACATACTTCTTTAACAGGTTTAATAAACTTTTTTTCTTTCATGAATAATATATTTATGTCTCTTGGAGTGTTAGTATTTTTCTCATTAACTTGTGGGAAAAGTTTACATATTGGCAACATCATCTGTTTTCCTGTGTATTTCTTATAAATATTTTTCTTAGCTTAATGTTTGTTTTTTAATTTATGATTTTACTTTAAAAACATTCCAGGTCTTTTTGAGCTCTGTTTCTCAATACTTTATACTACTTTGACCTTCAACTTTGCCTCATATGGAAATTAGATGACAGATAAGTTTGTAAAAGACACTGTTTTTTATTTTTTTTAAGTGCGAAGCACAATACGTCAAACACAATAAGACAAAAATCAGAATATTTGTAGTTCAGGAACCTACCTGTAGTTTGTTATTTTCTGCTAATAAATTTAACCAAGTAATTTAACAATGGCTTTCTCTCTTTTCTGCAAAAACATTTTGAGAGACTCCAGGTATCGCGATCTCAACAAGGTGTTCTACGGTGTCTCCCCAGAGTTCCCACTCGCCTTTCTAAGAGCTCCATCACCAACACACGGTAGGGAAGGATCTGGGCTTGCACAGGTTGTGTTTCTGAAAAAGCGTGATTATTACTGGAAAACAGCATAGGCTCCCTCTCTTCTCACACTTTACTTACTCATGAATACATCCCACATTACATGTGGAAATAGGATAATAAAGTAATATTTTTAGATTCTATATTTTTCATATTAAGAATTGGGACAAAATTTGTCTGAATAATCATGCAACATAGTAGAGTTCACCGTCAATAAAGTTAACCAAAAGTGTTTTTGTGATCTCACCTAAACCCTAGGAGGTCCCTCTGGGACAGTCAGCCAGTTTACATCATGTTAGAAGGAATTGTTTTAGGTTGGGGTGTAATTTCTTCTCAACCTTGTTTTCTCTTTCTATACATTTTAGGTTTTAAACAACTAACCTTGATAGAGAAGACAGAAATCAACTGGGGGTAGTTTTGTCTTCTCTCTGTCATCCTAATGGCATATAATGGTGTGTTGACTGCCCAAGTAATCATGGTTTTTTCTTCATTCTTGTCCTCTCTTCAGGTCAACTAGGATAAACCCAACCAGGGTGAAGTCAGTATTCACAATATATGGGGACAAATGTGGGCTGGAGCTGTCTGAGGTTTATGGGCTGACCATCAGTGGTACTGAGCACACACATGGACTGGAGAAATATCTTCACCTTGTCTGGTGCACAGTTTCCCTGGATGTCCCCAGAAATCTGACTAAAGAAGACAAAAGAGTCTGATTTGGATGAGAATGCCTCCTGTGCTATTTAACTTTTAGGCCAATAAAAGTCCCTGGAGCCCTGCTACAGAGACAGATAACACATACGTTTAGCTTCAACCTGCAAGCTGTTGGGGGCAAAGAGTGCAGGAAATTCAATTCCAAGCTCCAGTTGTTTCTAATCAGACCTGACATGTATGCTTGGACAATAAAATTTGTGACCTAAGCAGAATAAATGTAAACCTAATCCCAATTAGCATGTATAAACAGTTGTGCTCCAGGCACAGGGTCTCAACTTGGGACTCTCCCAACACAAAAGAAGAAATATAGTGCATGCTTGGAGCCTAGAAGGTCTGGGTTCCAGTTCCATCCTCCCTCTAGGCATGGTACTCAACCTTGCTAAACTTCAGTTTCTATGTCTAAAACGTGAGGGTAAAAGTAGTACCTGTCTCATAACTTTGTTGTAACTGTTAAATGAGAGCATGGCTTGAAATGAGCTTAGCACAGGGCCTGGTATGTAGTTTTTAATAATAAAGTAATAATCATAACAATAACACTATAATAATTTTATGATTAATAATAAATATTACATAATGATATATTTTATCTACCTCCCTGGCCCTTAAGACTATTGATAGTAAACGTTTTATCATTATCATCATTATCTACAGGGGAAAAAGAGAGATGAAACACATCATGACTGATATTCCCAAGGACCTAAAAGCAATTCAGACTTGATGTCTTTCCGACTCTCATGGTGATGTTTTTCTTCTTTTTCTTTTTCTCAGGACAAAGGTGTACAATCTTTGTCATATCGTACTTATATGATAAAATAAAATGTATTCTCTTTTTCACCCATAAATGCCCCTGAACTAGATTATAAGGTGCTCCAGGGCAGAAAGTGTCTAATATGTGAGGATGCATAAAGTAGGCATGGAAAGACAAAGCTGGAGCTCACTTTCAGACATCAGCATGGGTATCATTATGGATATTTTGAAAAGAAGCTCAAGGACTTCCTAGAGATGAGACCACTTGCAGAATGACTCATTTTCTTTTTAGAATCAGAAATAGATCTTGACTTAAAACTTGTGTTTCTCAGTCTTCTTCCTCAGCATTCTCTCCTTCTGTAGCAGAAAAGCAGACAAACATCATTTATTCTGATGGGGAAGGCAGCCGTGGATTTTCCCCATGTATAAAGACCCGTGTGTATTAGGGATTAACCACAGGTAACAAATCTTCTAGCTCAGTCCTAACTGAATGCAAAATCTATAGTCTTGTGCACAATCAATAATGGAAATAGTAACTGGTTATGGTAGTCATAATAGTAATGGAAATTGAACTAGTAATAATACATAATTTCTTAAATATTTTAAATGCTAAACATTGTGCCCAACACTTTACACTCTTGAACACATTCCAGCTTTATAAGAAACCTAGGCACAGGTAACTAATGCACTATATGTGAAAACAAATTCAGAGGTTAAATAAATACCCAAGGTGATTTTAATTCTTAGAAAAATATTTAGGGAGCGCCTACCATGTGCCAGACACTACCCTAGGAACTGGGGATAGAGCAGTAAATACACAGTCAAAAATCTCTGCCTCCTGGAGCTTACATTCTAGCAGGAGAGGCCTAGAATAACCAGGATAAAGAAAACGTGCAGAATGATAGATGTAAAAGAGCTACGGAGAAAAATAAGGCAGGCAGCAGTGTTAGGAAGTGCTAGGGAGGTAGAAATTTTAGATGGGTGGTCAGGAAAGGCACAACTAAGGTGACATTTGAATAGAGACCTAAAGAAACTCAGGGAGCCAACCATGCAAACATCTAGATGAAGAGCATTTCAGGAAGTAGATAAATCCTGTAAAGTCCCTAAGTGGGGAATATGTCAGGAGTGTTTCAAAACATACTGGGGGCCAGTGTGATAGGAGTGAGCTGATGAGGTGACAGATGTTAATGAGGAAAGGTCATGCAGTCAGTAAGACGGGAAGCCTTCAGGAATATGAGTAGAGGAATGAAATGATCTGACTTTTCTTTGTATTTTAAAATTTGCTTTTAAATTTTAGAATAATTTTAAATTTAGAGAAAATTTGCAAAGCTAGCACAATGTTCCCATATACAATTTACCTAGTTTTCCCTGCTGTTAATATCTTCCATAACCTTGGTACATTTGCCAAAACTAAGACATTAAACATGGGTATATTACTGTTAGCTAAATTACAGACTTTATTCTGACCTCACTAATGTTTCCACTAATGTTCTTTTTCAATTTATCAATATACGATGTAGTTGATTTTCATGTCCCTTTACCGATTCCTCTTTTCCCTCCCTCCTTCTCCACCCATCAATGACATCATCTCTGTTCACTGATTGTTCCAGAATACCATGTTGAATTTACTCATTACCTCTCCTAGTCATTTTTATTTTTATTATTGATTATGCATATTCATGAGGCACAAAGATAACTATCACTACCTGTGCCCAAGAGGTGATGATCAGCTCAACGCTATCAGCATGCATACTACCACGAACTGCAATTATTCTCCATGTCTCCCACCCAACCTCTTCCCAACCTCCACCCCTGGCAGCCCTAGGTATGATCACTCCCTCTGCAAATCCAAAGCACCACTGTGTTCTTTCTTTCCTTCTTTCTCTCTCGCTTAGCTCCCACCTATGAGTGAGGACATGTGATATTTTTGGCCTTAGTATTTTTGATCCTTAGTCTTTCTGAATCTTCCTCAGTCTTTCCTTGTTCTTTGTGACTATGAGAGTTTCATAGAGTAATGGTTATGTTGTAGAATGTCTCTTAACTTGGGTTTGTCTAATGTATTCTCATAATTCAAGTGGGATTATGGTTTTTGGGAAAATGTCAGAGGTCCACTGCTCTTCTTATTACAACATTTTTCTTTTTCACTGTGATAGAAACATTCTATTATTTAAACGGGGGAAGGGGGAAATACTTCAAGCATGTATTTATTTTTCATTTATTTAGATTATCTTTTATTTCTTTGAATAATGTTTTAGCATTATAACTGTTCCAGAATACCATGTTGAATTTACTCATTACCTCTCCTAGTCTTTTTTATTTTTATTATTGATTATGCATATTCATGAGGCACAAAGATAACTATCACTACCTGTGCCCAAGAGGTGATGATCAGATCAACGCTATCAGAATGCATATTACCACGAACTGCAATTATTCTCCCTGTCTCCCACCCAACCTCTTCCCAACCTCCACCCCTGGCAACCCTAGGTATGATCACTCCCTCTGCAAATCCAAAGCACCACTGTGGTCTTTCTTTCCTTCTTTCTCTCTCTCTTAGCTCCCACCTATGAGTGAGGACATGCGATATTTTTGGCCTTAGTATTTTTGATCCTTAGTCTTTCTGGATCTTCCTCAGTCTTTCCTTGTTCTTCATGACTATGAGAGTTTCATAGAGTAATGGTTATGTTGTAGAATGTCTCTCAACTTGGGTTTGTCTAATGTATTCTCATAATTCAAGTGGGATTATGGTTTTTGGAAAAATGTCAGAGGTCCACTGCTCTTCTTATTACAACATTTTTCTTTTTCACTGTGATAGAAACATCCTATTATTTAAAGGGGGGAAGGGGGAAATACTTCAAGTATCTATTTATTTTTCATTTATTTAGATTATCTTTTATTTCTTTGAATAATGTTTTAGCATTATAAGAAGGTCTTCCACATTTTTTTAGCTGTCTTCCAATGCAATATATCTCATGTAATTTTATTTTCTTCAGTGTATTTTCTCAATTAAAGTTTTAACTTGGTTCTCAAAAAACAAACAAACAAACAAACAAACAACAACAACAAAAAAACAATTTGACAACAAGCAAGTAGACAAGCACAAATACTGGAGAATTTTGTTAGATGATCCTCCCCCACTTTTGGTACAGATTTATTTTTTATTTTTTATTTTAATTTATCAATATACGATGTAGTTGATTTTCATGTCCCTTTACCGATTCCTCTTTTCCCTCCCTCCTTCTCCACCCATCAATGACATCATCTCTGTTCACTGATCTTAACAAGTTCAAGGAATTATTGTGATTTTTGTGTCTTCTCCCCCCATTTATTTGTTTGTGTATTTATTTATTTTTATTAACTCCCACAAATAAGTGAGAACATGTGGTATTTCTCTTTCTGTGTCTGACTTGTTTCACTTAATATAATTCTCTCAAGGTCCTGATTAGATTGTAGGACTATGCCTAGTGAATGAATTAATAATGGTGGTCATGGTGTGGTTCTGAGGACTTTAAAAGGAGAGTGCATGAAGAGTCTCTCTCTTCTCTCTACTCCACCATTTTCTGCCATGTGAGACCCCTGTCACCACCACGAAGACCCTCAACAGATGTGTTCCCTACACTGTGGACTTCCCCATCTCAGAATCTGTAAACAAATAAATTTCATTTTCTTGTAAATTACCCAGTTCCAGGTATTTTGTTATAAGCAATAGAAACAGACTAATACAACCTGGTCAAGGTGTTGTCTGCCTCGTTTTTCCACCATGAAGTTATTATTTGTCACTTTCCCTGCTCTATTCTTTGGAAGTGAGTCACAAAATCCAGCCCACACCCAAAAGAAACGGGATTAATTTATACCTCCCTGACCTGCTTTTCAACAGATTTTCTTGGCTGTGTGGCTGAGAAAAGCTTGGGAGGGATTTGAGTTTGGAAACTATTATACAAATTGGGATTAATTTATACCTCCCTGACCTGCTTTTCAACAGATTGTCTTGGCTGTGTGGCTGAGAAAAGCTTGGGAGGGATTTGAGTTTGGAAACTATTATACAAATCTAGTAAGAGACGGTGGGGCTTGGGCTGGGATAGCAGCAAAGGAGACCATGGGACATAGCCAGGCTCTGGGTCTGTTTTTTAGGTGCAGTCTTCTAGGATTTACTGACAGGTTGGTCATTGGGTGTCAAGAGAGGAGTCAAGGATGACTCTGACGACCTGGAAGAACGGAGATGCTGTTTGCTGGCATGAGGAACAGTGAAGGTGTGGTCACCTTGCTAGCGAGTGAGGTTAGTGAGGGTGCAGACCCGATTCTGTCTGATTCCAAGGGCCAAACTCCCAGTTCCTGTGCTGCTTGGCTTCTGTAACCCAATCTCATCACCTAGGAAGAATCTGCTGGCAGAAAGTAAACAAAGTTCAAAGTATTCCTACTGTTAGTTTACTCGATACCTCCCTGTTTTGTGGCAGGTCTTCACCAGAAAGACCTTTCTCCAGGTGTTCAGCAGGGGTGTGTTTCCTCTGGCTCAGTAGGTACATGGCAGCCTGCTATAGCAATACTTAGAATGAGTATTTGGGGACAGCCATCTCCTATTATGATCATCATGGACGTTTATTGGATTCCTTTATTATCTCACTGCTAATGCTGGCTTCTTCCCTGATAATTAAACAGCAACTTTTTATTATCATTGACAAAATTATCCAATAATACATGCCCTAAAGCAGTACAAATTGGTCAAGGTTAAGGGGATGTTCTATGATATTCAGCACTGAAAATGATGTTGTTTTAGAGACGTTCAGCCACATCGGATGAGCTGATTTTTCAGGCTAAGTGGAAAACGATGCAAAGACAGATGTTCATTTATACATCTCACAACCCCTCTCCTTTTTTTCATTCCTTTTTTGTCAATTTCGGTGGGAGCTGTGTTGTAAGATGGCAGCTCCCCTGAGGCTGGCTACAGGCACATCTATTTCAGCTATTTTTAGCTAACCATGGGCATATGCTGGTGGCTATCTACCTGCTAATATCTTCTCATTGTATTTAGAATAACATCCAAACTCCTCATGATGGCAAACAGAGTCCTGAAGGACCCAGCCCCTGCATGCCTCTCCAACCTCACAGCTCGCAGCACTTCAGCCAGAGAAGCCTACTTTCTGCCCTGACATTCTCAATCTTTCTAACCTTGGTGCCTTTGAATTTGTTGTACCACTTGCCTAAAGTCCTCTTCTCCTGGCTTTAGCAGGGATCATTGATTTATATTTTTTTATATTTCAGAGAAAACATTAGCTTTCCAGAGGAAACTTCTTTGACTACCAGGTCTAAAATTGGAACACTCTGGTATTGTCTCATATAGCAAACACTTCTCTTCCCCAATTACTTTCTAGTATAGAGCTCTGTTCATTTTAGTTCCAGCACTTCGAATGATCTGAAATCATTATTGATTATTTTCTTGTTTCCTTGGTTGTTTTCTGACTCTGTCTGCTAGAATACAAGCTCTTTAATAGCAGGGGCATTATTTGCTTTTCACTGCTGTATGCTCAGCAACTGGATTAATGCCTCAAAATAACTGATCAACAAATATTTGTTAAGTGACTGAGTTGTGTGTCCTGAGGATTTCCTGAAGACAGTTTGTGAACAGTTCACTTCATCTCTTTAAACAGGAACACATAGAAAATGTATGCTAGGATAAATAAACTATAGGAAAGGCTTTTGATCCGAGGATTCAAAATACACGTTTTGAACTGTGTAGGAATGAGCAGCTAGAGTGGACTGGAACAGAACACGGATGAAGGGAATTCAGCAGAATAAGGCCAGAAGCAGGCATTTGAGCAGAGCTAGTAAATTTCTTCCAATACCCCACAGCCAGGTCGCAGAACACCCCAATTCCTAAGAGATTAGTTTCCATGAACTGGCTTTCTGTCACACACGATGCACACAAAGAATCCCAAGTTGCTTTACCATGCAATTTCCAGAGGAATTGTCAAGAAATAAGATGAAGGGACAGGAGGATATTTTGGAAGCCAATTACATTTAAAAGTTCATTTGTTCATTTCCATTCCAGTCTCTTGGGAGCAATGGCAGAATCTCCTAATGGGTACTGGGTTTTTAAAGATGGAAACCAGATAGGAATCTGGGCATCTCAAATTAGGTTTCAGAAGAATCTGATGCATAAAATAATAGTGGAAAAGTGTAAAAAAAGACTGTGTCTTTGGGGAAAGTGTGTTCACCGTATAAAATAAGAAACCAAAAGCAATATCATTTTGTCCATTTACAGGCTACAGCATTTGGTAACAAAGGCTCTAACAGTGTCCTTTTCCTTGAAGTCCTCAGCATTTGGATCCCTATCAAATCAGATAAATGTGAGCCATGGAGGTGGTGGCCAGGTATAATTCTTGGATACAATATCTGGATCTGAAAATCTATTTAACCTTGGCAGCAGGCAAAGCCACTCCAAATTCAGAGGCACGAGGGGCACTGAAGGAGTTCTCTGTGAGTCAGGCTACACTGCTCGCTAAAGGCTGGAGTGAGCAGGGAGGAGTGGGAAGAAAAAATTTCAAGTTTTCTAAATGACTAAGATATTATAAGATTTGAGAACAAACAAGCCAAAATATGGGATGATTTTTAGCAAGAAAACTTTCCAAGACACAGAAATGCATAAAAGGGGCCCTTTTATTTATTTTTTTCATCTAGCAGAAACCATCTCAGGTTCATTTTATCCCCATTAATTTTTGCTTATTTTAGTCATTGTCTTTCTTTGTTTTTTTTTAAAAAAAATGTTTGACATTCAGTCTGTCCTTGAGGAGGGACTCTGTTTTTGTTCTTTTAAATTGATTCTGTAATATGCCACCCCTGCCCCTTTCTCAGATTGCAGTGTTTTATGCAGGGTAAATAGCAACAAAATTCCCTCTTTTCCTCTTTTCCTTTTTACTTTCCTTGGAGGGGGGGGAGGGAGGGAGAGAGAGAGAGAGAGAGAGAGAGAGAGAGAGAGAGAGAGAGAGA
>NW_007736503.1:25469-27404 GCF_000696425.1 Galeopterus variegatus
GTGAGAGAAAAAATTGTGACATTTAGTTGAAGTCCTTATGTGCCTCATCTAGCACATTGTAACTTCGGATAACTTCGGATCCCAAAGTTATCCCATTGCCTTCCTGCCTGTGTTTTTTCTCAGGGATGCGCCACACCTGCTGTGAGTGATGCTGCAGGAGCTCACAGGCCAGCAGGGAGGGACTGACCGGCTCTGAGAACCTCTGTCTCCCCACTCTCAGAGCCAGTAAAATTCCCCCAGTTCTGCTGAAGACATTAGGTGAGCTGTAAACTGCTGGCTACCGTGTCAAGGGTTGGGACACAGGCAGAAAAATAAATCTAATCGTCAGCCACAGTTGTTCTTTCCGCAATCTACTGCGTCTACCGGGGAAATCAGATCTGGCAGCTCGAGTGCCCAAAATGGGTACAATGTGTACTTTCTGCCTTTCTACAAATTAGACTCTTGGAGATGCAGAGAGAGGAATAAAAGAAGGAACAGAAGGAAAAAGTAGAAGAGAAGAAAGTCAAGTAGGAATGGTCTGGGACAAGGGGTCAGGCAGAATCAGAGTCTCCCTTTCCCCCTTCTTTGAATGTCCATGCAAGCAATTAAATAGTTTCAATGCATAATAATATTGCACTGACAGCTGCCCTGGGCCTGGGGTCACCTTTGGAGGAAAGCTGAAGTGCTGCAGCCTGCCTCTGGGCTTCTGAAATGAGGGAATTAACAAGGGGAGGGATGACGCTGTGCATGTATTTTCACATCCACTCTGCCTAGCAGGGTTGAAGGAGATCAGAGTTTGTTAACATGTGCATTTTTTGAAATGACGTGTATCTTTTAAGAGATACTTTTAATTCTCAGTTTGCTCCCTCTGTGCTGATGGAAGAGAGGAGTGGCAATAAGGCATGCTGATTCCTGTCACAACGTGAGCCTGAGAACGGGGCCACCATTCTTGGCATGGCAAAGACAAGTAGCCAGGAGGACCAGGAGGAACTGAAGGTGCCAGGAGACACTGACTCAGGCTGGCAGTTAGTTGGCTTAGGAATTAAAATGAGAATGATTTGAGCAGACTCACAGAAGCTTTGAGGCAAAAACCTAAGGAGGAAGGCTTGCTCTTCAGGTGTTGGACAGCACTGCATGTCCAACCAGCGTCGTCTGCAGAGAAGTTGCTCCGCGAGCTCCAGAAGCCCGCTGTGGTGTTGGCCCCAGCCTGAGGCTTCTCACTTGGCTGTGAGTGTGGCCCTTGCCCTCCGCCAGAGCCGGTGGCATGCTCGTCAGAAGGAAGGCAGACCTCCCGGTCCGAAGAGTGAGTTGTGGTGGCAGGTGCCAGACCTGCCTTCTCCTCTGAGACCATGTGACTTCTGTTCTGAGGATGGAGACCTTGAGTCAGGGCTGTGACCAAGGTGAGGCAAATAAGGCATTCACAGGAGCTGCCAAAAATGTGGTCATCACAACAAGTGATCTTTTAATGCAATAGTTTTAAAAATCAAAATGAATGCCCCACATAATAATCCGTGGTGAACCAATCATCCAAATTTTCAATCAGGGTAGGCTCAGTGTTGCTGACTTTTCTTTTGCCTTTGGCTTCACTGTAGCTAAGCTGGGTGCTGACCCTGACCTTTCTCGTTCCATGTCCCTTCCTTACCAAGGCAGAGCAGACCATATCATGTAGCAGCTGGGCTGAGCCTGGAGGTGACAGCTTCTGCCCCAAAAGATCAATTGTACTAACTAAGCCTATCGCTGAGAATGGCTTTTAATTAATTGAGTGTTTGCTACTCTGCCCCACACCTGTACAGCTCCTAGCTGGGTGGGAGAGGGACCAGCCAGTCAGGAGTGTTCTGATCCCACCAGGGCAGAAGTTGTAAGGTCATCATTTGAAGAGTTTTCTCAGCAGGACCACACCCTTTAGCAGGACTTTGGGGATGAACATGAACAAGATCACTTGTGTGGCAGCTTTTC
>NW_007736503.1:28339-33947 GCF_000696425.1 Galeopterus variegatus
CTTTTTTTTTTTTTTTTTTTTTTTTTTTTTTTTTTTTGAGGAGGGCTACAGTGCCATCTGGAAATTTATTGGCTTTTTTCAATGCTCTCAATCAAGAAAATCAAGAAATACCTTTGGCAGGGAAAAACTATACAGTAGTTTTTCTCAAATGTTATTGGTGTTGTTGATAACAATAAAGGAATGGGAGTCCTTTTGTGAATTATGAATTAATTCACAGGTACATCTCAGTCCTGGTAATAACTCTGAGGTAGGAAACATCATTCCTATTCTATGGAAGAGAAAACTAAGGTTTAGAAGGGATAAATTATCTGCAAGTTATTTGCAAGGTCATACAGCTAATATTCAAGTGATAGATCTAAAACTCAAACTCAGGTAAGCTAAGTCTATATTCAGGGCTCTTTTAAAAACTCAGGCTTCTTCAGAATCACTCTGATATAATCAGAATTTGCCTGTCCCCACAATGCTCCAGCTCAATCCAGAAAGCTTTAGGTATGACCCCTCCTGTGAGTGGCAGCCCACTGAAACAGGGAAGGTTAAATAACACCCTGCATCAAATGTGGTGTGCCATGAGCCTTCAGCTTTGTTCAGCATATTGGCAGTATTTGCATAGATTCCTTTCCTCTGGCGGTACTGAGGAGTGGTATTTTTGTCCTGAAAATGGCATGTCAGGCTCAGGAGAATGAGTGTGATGAGAATCTGCCCTTAGGTTACTTTCCTGTATTTAACTTCTGAGTCTGGCGAGGCTGACCCTCGGGACACTTGTAAATTCCCACAAAGCTGGAACTGTACTGCATTCTTGCCTGGACAGTAGCAAATGCATTATGTGTACTCAGCAAAAGTCAGAGCTGAAAGAAAAAAACCTCATAGACTCTGGGTAGTGTATAAATTAGCTATCATAGTTTGAGGGGCATGATTTGCCCGGAGGCATTTATTTAACTATGCATTAACAAGCTGGGTCATAATAGGACTACACTACAGTAATCAGTGAGTCCAGCTCACAGTGGACCAAGTACACCTTCTTGGAGAGATTACTCACTTGGTTTCGTTTTCTTGTGATCTAAAGGAAACATGTTTCTTCTACTGTCTCCCCTTTGAAGAGATTAAGGATTCTTTGTTCTCAAGGTGCTCTCATATTACCCAGAGTAGTAAAACTGGGGCCAAATTACAAGTTCCTGAAAAGTAAAAACAGGAGAATTTAAAAGGAAAATGAGGAAAAAAAAATAGAGGGGGAGATTTCTTAGGAATCAACTAGCTGGGGCAGGGGGATGGAAACGGTGACCTTGTTTTTGCTTTACTGGTGACGTCTGTTCGCAAATGAAGGAAGAGCATGTGGCCTCCCTGCAACATAAACAAGCTCATCTTCCTCTGAAGGATATGCTTGGAGGGGGGAGAAAAATTAGCATCAGAGAAAAAGGACAAAACAGCAAGGCGTCTGAAGGTCTGAATCCTCCTACTCTACAGTAGGTGGAGACACTGCACCTTTCACGTGCTTGACAGATAATTGCTTCATCTTTTTTACGATGCTGTGCATCCCTATCTCATAACATAGTCTCTTTTGCAGTTGTAGGTTTTGTCATCATTCTCTGCATGCATGTGGGGTTAGTTATTGAATAAATTATTTTTCAATATTTCAAAAGAAAATAAATTTTAACAAACAGAAAGACATTCTTAGAGCTACAGCCCTGAATAGTTAATGGTAACGGCTAACTGTGCTTCTACCGCAGCTTTCTGTGTTTATTAGTTGGGTTGAGTTCTTCTACTTAAATCCTCATGATGCGTGAACAATTCAGACTGTTTCCTCTTTTCATTATTTAGGGAAATGAAGAAAGTCTCCTCTCTGTATTATCTAAAAGAAAAGTAATTTAGTTGTCCACTCCCGACTGATGACTTGCAGAGGTACACTTTGTGTGTGTACACATGTGTACGCATGTGTACATACGTGTGCATGGGCACATATGCTGCATTAAGAGCAGTCACCTGCACCTGTTCAGCAGGGCTTCCTCCCATATCTCAGTCTTTAGCCTGTGCACATCCCGTTTCCTGCTCTTTCCATCCTTACCTGTCTTTCAGATTTGTCTAAGCCTTAGACTTGATTTTAGTGATTTCCATTTGGGAATAAAAGTGATTGCTCTGACTGAGCCTCACGGTCTTCTCCACCTGCCTTTCAGCTGCACGGATCAAGCAGCTCTACCGAGCTGACTTAGTCTGAGACATTTCTATTCCCACACACTTCTGGGCTATGTTTTTTTGAGACTTGGGAAAATGTGTGGATGGTAAGAAAAAGAAGTAAATTGATAGTTACACTCAAGATATATACTCTGTTAAAAACTTGCCTATGACATTTGTCATAGCTTTTGCCTTAAAATGCTTAGTCCATTTTTTTAAAAAATAAAAATCGTAATGTAACCCTCGAGCCTCTGCCTACCCAGTGAGAGGCCTTCCTGGTATTAATAGTAAAAGGGTGAAAGGAGCATCTGATAGTTACTAAAGACCTTTCACTGCTTCTCATCTTCGGATCTTTGCTGTTGCTTATTTTTTCATTCCAACAGAAAGCACTGCTTATATAAGACACAATAATTTTGCTTGGAAGATTTTTCCTGGAACCCTTATTCCTATGATAGGTTTTCTATTTAATAAACCTTTCAGATTTTAGCCTCAGGGTAGGAACTAAATGAACCGTCTCTCCCTTTCTCTCTCCTCCTCCTGCTTCTCCTTGCCCCGCTTCTCTATCCCCTTTATACTTACTCTTTCTGGTTACCAAGTTATTTCTCTGGTCCCCTTTTCACCTCCCTCTTTTTCGTGTGATAACAAGTGTCTTTAATGCACCTGCCTGTGAAAGGGGACTCTGTAAGCCTTTCCAGACACAACAGAAAAAAACGTGAGTCACAAACAGTGATGTTGTGGCCTGTGTAACCAGCCAGGCCCCAGACCTGCCCTCGATCTGCCTCCTTTCCCACCTCCCCATGAGGCCCGAGCACGCAATAGATGAGCAAGAAGAGCCTAGATGTGGACCACTGTGCTTTACTCCTCCCCTGCACTGTCTTGTTGCTGTTAATGCTGTCACGTTATGCACTCCTGTCGCCTAGCAGCTGCCCGAGTGCTCACCACCATCTCCGACGTGACGGCGGGCATCCAGACCATCTGAGAAGCACCAATTTCCATCACCTCCAGAGTCACTGGTAAGGTTGTTTAAGATTGCTGAATTTGAATGATATAATATAGTAGCTTTAAATATGGTTTCTTCAAGATGTAGATAAAAATTGTAGCATGATAATTTTCAAAAGAAACTTTTAAGTAAATACAATACGTGGTGTGCTGGAGCTGGTCATACCAGCTAGCGAGAGTTGATTATTGCATTTTTCGGGAATTTTGAGAGCTGCCTGTAAAATACAGACATTAGTAAAAATTAAATTATAGAGACTTACAATGAAATAAATTATATTAAAAATGGTAATAAAATTCAAACGCATTACTCCCTAATTATTTTACTACATTTTACTATTATCTACCTTTTACTATCAAATAACCTTCTGAGGTTATTTAAATCTAACGTTTATGTATAGTGGAAATACTATATGATGTGCTATAGTGTATCTCTTCCCAACTCTACATTCAGTGTGGTCGCATTGTGGGTTGAAACTGACCATTGTGGGTCTATTTACACCACAGAACTTGGCAAGTGTAATCAGGACGTTTTTCCCCCAGAGAGCTGGTTGTTAAACTTTTGCCAGCACACCACTGCATATAATTATTTCTATCTTACAAATGTGGAATGAGAGGCTCAGAAAGTGAAGAAATCTTGCAAGAGGTGGGGAGGTTCAAGGTTCTGCCATTACTGGTGATGGGACATCTAAAGCAGGATGAACACATGGGTTACTTTGTTAACTGCTAAGTTTTAGTGGAGAAGAGGGATCCCTTTAGTTACTCTCTAGTCTCTCTCTCTCCTCCTCACTGAAACCTCTGAAAATGTCGATTCCACTTTCACCTCCTTCCGTCTAGTCCATTCTCCAGCAAGTGCCATGTATTTTGGGATCTTCTGCTCACAAATTTCACACTCCACCAACGAGCCACAATGTTTGAAGCTGCATCACACCTAGAAATTTACAAATTAACGTCCACTCAAGTGGACGTCTCTATTCTTTCAGATAGAAGAGCCTAAGTATATGGTGACAAATTAGGAGCTTGTGTGGGTACAGAATAGGCATGGCAAAAAAGGGTAAATAGAGCAAAACAGGAAGCATTTGTTAAGCCTGGATATACGTCAGGTCCATGTGTGCTGAGGGGGTGTTTATAATGACAAACTTTACCTCTTTGTTCTTGTTCAGGGTGCATTTCTTTAGTAAGAGTAACATCTAAGGATATCCTTCAAAGGGACATTTAAGGCATGGTTGCTGAGAATCCTATAGAATAGACTCCCAAATAATTCTCAAATAAGTACCGTTATTATAATCAGTTTTCACAATTATGATCATAGTCACCATTATCCTCCTTTCCAGTTATAGAGCACCTTATATTTTTAAAACTGCTTTCACATAATTTTATAGTTACACTAGATAATGCCTTTTAAAAAATCTTGCTGTATCAATGGATAGATACACTAAGGCTTAGGGGTGCCATTTGCCCAGTATTGCACAGCTGACGAGATTGATTTGAAACTTGGTGTTGGTTTCAAAGTCAGCTCTGAAACTATCATTTAGTGAACAATTACTCTATGCCAAATACTACTGTAGGTGCTCTTATGTGCACTATTTTATTTGGGTCTCTCAAGATAACTACTGTTCCTTACATTTTATATATGAGGAAACTGGGGTATAAACAATTTTACAATTAAATGATTTGTCCATGATCCTGTAGCAAGTTAGTAGTAGAGGCGGTGCTGAAGCCCAGCTCTGCCTGACTTCAGCATAGTCATTCTGCACCAGTTACTTCAAGCTAACAGGTCCAAACCTGGATGGCGTGTCCTCTTCTAAAGTTAGTTCCATTCATGGGAAAATGCACAAAACCATTGCCTGCCATGAAGAATGTTTAGCATGTATCTGTCATTCTAACAAAGTGCTTTTGGAAATTTTTTCCCTAGTGAGGGATTTGGAAACTTAGCACCACAAGAAAAAGAAGCAGGAGAAATATCAGATGGCCCAGTTCTTTGCCCTCAGACCCTGATGTTTGGTTACCAACAGTTCTGGGTCATGGGAATGTGATCTATAAACATAAAGTCTCAAAACATCATTCAGTTGGGTGAAGTTTAATACGCTGTCACCTATGCCTCTCATGATGTTTAGTGTTTCATTCTCTGCTCATGAATCCTTGCATCCCAAGAGAACTATGAAGTTTAATATGCTGTCACCTGTGTGCCTCTCATGATGTTTAGTGTTTCATTCTCTGCTCATGAATCCTTGCATCCCAAGAGAACTCTTTGGGAAGGTTTCTATGGAAATATAAGCCAAACACTTTGAAAGTGTGAATCAAAACATGCTTCCACATTAGCCTATGGGATCCAAATATGTTGGTTGCTATAAAAGATAAAACTAGAAAGACAAGCACAAATCAGAGGACACTGTAGACACAGATTGTGTATATATATAAGAAAAAGAAATATATATATATATAT
>NW_007736503.1:34457-36243 GCF_000696425.1 Galeopterus variegatus
TATATATATGTAGGGTCTTCAGCTCCACGCTACCTTGGAGAAAAGTGTTCATAATTCTAAATCTTGGCCTTGCTCCAAAAGAAGTAGGTACATTCAAAGTAGCCTTCTTAGAAGGGAGCAGCAGGGGGAATATCATTGGGGAATGGTGGGCTGTGGGTAAGGGGCCAGGCAATTTTCCAGCTTCACGTATGAGTGCTGTTGATAACCTTGCATCTATTTCTAGGTATTTTGAGGGGTCATGTTGCTTTTAGAATTTTCTAATGGAAAATCGCACTCCAAACACCACTTGATTTTTCTACTATGAATCAATAGAGCTATAGTAATGTTCTGGTTACTATTGCTGTGTAACTGCTTACTCCAAAACTTAGCAGCTTAAAACAAACATTTAATATTGCTCATCACTTTGTGTGTCAGGAATTTCCAAAGAGCTCGAATGAGTAGTTTTCTCTTTTGGTCTCCCACGAAGTTGCAGTCAGATGTTGGCTGAGGCTGGTGTCATCTGAAGTCTGGATAGGACTGGGTGCAGAAGACGGCTTTATCACATGGTTGGCAGTCAGTGCTGGCAGGAGCTGGGAGTTCAACTGAGCCCACTGAAAAGAGCATTCACTGCAGCACCTCCTGCAAGACAGCATTCATACAGCGAGGCATCTCACTTGATGCCTGGTTCCCTCTAGAGTCTATGTTCTGAGACAATCAGGTAGATACCACATGGTCTTGTCTGACCTAGCCCCCCAAAATCACATGGCATCACTTCTAGTGCATTTTATTGGTCAATCAGTCACAAACCCACCCAGACTCAAGAGGAAGGGCCACAGACCCCTCTTTTTGATTGGAAGAGTGTTAAAGGAGTGTCTTCCCCCATCTTCTTGATAAGGAAAGTGTCAAAGAATTTGGGATAATATCAAAATATATTTATAGTAGTAATGGCTTTGTCAGTTTGATCTTGCTGCACAAAAAAAAATCACAAAATTTAAAATACAAGCCATTTCTTTCACTCACTATTCAGCAGTCAGTGATTTAGGCTGGCCTCGGCTAGTTGATCCCTTGTTGGGCTCCCTCTTTTTTCCGTGGTCAGTCTTAGATCATTTCGATGGTCTTGTCTGGTCTCTCTGGGGCCTCAGTTTGGGCAGACTTGGCTCTGGTCTGTGTGGTCCCCCCTCCTCCTGCAGGTTGTCCTCAGCCTGTTGCCATGGTGGGAAGAAGGTTTGCAAGGGTGTGGAAGCCCCCTCTTGAGGCCTAGGCTCAAAATTGGCCCATTGCTACTTCTGCCAGCCAAAGCCAATGGACAGGCCTGGCCAGATTCCAGGCTGAGGGAATTGAGTTCGTCCCTTCATGGGAATTGTGTATAGTCGCCCCTGTGTAAGGGGCCTGAGGTTAGGGAGGGGGTAAATTGCAGCCCTTTAAAAATAATCTATTTTAATAGCTAATCCTTATATAGTGTTTACTTTGGACCAGAAACTGTTCTAAGCATTCTACACGTGTAATTCACTTGGTCTTTAAAACAACCCTCAGTGTAGTTACTATCATTACCCATATTTTAAAAATGAGAAAACAAACACAGGGAACATAAATGGCTTGCTCAAAGTCACACAGGTATTAAATAATTAAAATAGTGTTCATACCCAAGCCGTCTGGTTTCTGAGGCTGTGTTTTTGACTGCTAAATTATACTGATAAAATGTTTTATTTTGTAGGAATGATATTATGACAGCTAATTGTGAAGTGGTTTTTTTTTCACATATGAACTGAGAGCCCAATGCCACCAACACACCACTTTCTGGTTGGTG
>NW_007736503.1:36824-38232 GCF_000696425.1 Galeopterus variegatus
CTCAAAGTCACACAGGTATTAAATAATTAAAATAGTGTTCATACCCAAGCCGTCTGGTTTCCGAGGCTGTGTTTTTGACTGCTAAATTATACTGATAAAATGTTTTATTTTGTAGGAATGACATTATGACAGCTAATTGTGAAGTGTTTTTTTTTTCACATATGAACTGAGAGCCCAATGCCACCAACACACCACTTTCTGGTTGGTGCTGGTCCTCTGGACCACAGAGCATGACCCCTTAAACTGTATTGTCACATAAGTGACCTTCAGATGAATTCAGCTTGTATTATTAAAGCTACAAGCAGATTTTGTTACATACTTAAAGAGGGTAGTTTTGAGGAGCGGTTTGATCCCTGAGTTTAAAAATAAAAGAACTCAGTGCTTGAGTTCTTAACTTTACTTCCTCATTTACCAAATGAGAGGATGAGACAAAATAATTACTGGTCACACAACATTCTAGAATCTAAGTCACATCAGCATCATTTAGCTGTACATTGGTCCAAAGCTATTTAATGATGACCTATAAAAAAGGTAATGTACTACTAATCGACAGTATTTCTTGCTTTTGATTTTCTACGTGTTCTTTACATGTCTTAGGCTGTTTACTTTTCTAGTTCCTAGGACAGATACATTTCTTGTTGATAATTAAAATTTTACCATTTCCTTACAAATTGCAGCACTTGGGAAGCAATATATTCATAGGGTGTATTAATGGATGTTTGACAAGCATTTCAATGATGATTGCTTTAATAATAATAATGATGGGACAATGTAATGAAGAAGAGAGGCACAAAGAAGAAGTGATAAAAAGAAAGAGTAAAGATAGAAAGTGAGAAAAACTGCAATTGGCTCAAAATGACGTCTGTATATCTATGCAAAGGCTTAGTGAAGGCTTAGTGAAGCTCTCTTCTTGGAGCTTGCATTGGCATAGGTGCTGTTGGGCAAGTGTTGGTATCCTCTGGGGAAATGTGAGAAGACATCTACCTTTCAGAGGTGTTTTTTCCTGATTGATCCAGCCAGGGATATCCCAAGCGAGATACCAGTGCCTGGACAGCAGTTGATGGTGCCTTCCAGCACCCTGGCACGTGGAAGCAAGAGGCTTGGTATCTGTATCTTTTCATTGGAACTTATTTAAAAGAAAAGTGGAGAAATGATCTCTTAACTAAACAATCACGGGCAGCACAAAAGTGTGCAATGAAAAGAGCAGTTGTATAATAAGGTGTGGGCAAATCCTTGCACAGGCTTTTGCCATTTTATTTCACTGGGTCTTCATTTTCCTATCTCTGTAAGTGGGGATAGGGGTGAGGAGGGTCGATAGGTGGAAGGATATTGCCTTGGATGAAAAGTATAATCATTTTATAAGTAATTTCTGATTTTGTTAAATTAATGACAAAATTCTAATTTTACC
>NW_007736503.1:38815-55259 GCF_000696425.1 Galeopterus variegatus
AGTTTCTGAAAATTTAACCACTGACTTTTTCCAGCCTGTACAAGCTGGCTTTAGAACACATTTCTACAATCCTGAGATGCCAGAAATAATTTATACCCAGGCTAATAAGAGATGGAAAGTTGGAAGTAAAAGTATACAAATAAATATAGACCTTAATGGATAATAGCTGGGATTTTTTTTTTTTTTTGTCTTTTTTCATGTCCGGCAACGGATCGCAACCCTCAGTGTCATGTCCGTACTGGACCGGGACCGGCAACGGGATCGCAACCCTCGGTGTTGCTCCCGCGCCTCGCTCAGCCAGTGAGCGGGAACCGGTCTGTATGTGGGATCCGAACCCTCGGCAGGAGCGCCGCCGCGCTCCCAAGCGGCGCACTGTAGCAGTGCACCACCAGGCCAGCCCAATAGCTGGGATTTTAATGTTCACTGCTAATAAAAGATGTGGCCATAGAAGAAAGGTACAATGAGAGACTGCTGTGAGACTAATGCTGAAACTGAGACATCAGCAAAAAGTTGAAAACCGTGAAGAGCTGCCCAGTTTGTTAAAGAGAAAACATCAGCCCCAAGAATTGACAAGAAAGCATGTCTCTCCTTTATGCCTTGGGTAAGGAAAAGAAAATAAAAAAGCTCCAATTAAGAACTGAAACTCAAACCTCATATCATATTCAGGTATGGAATACCAATTCAAACTCTGGGTACGGGCATGAATTCTAAGCTGATAAATTAGAAATGTAAGTACTGATCCTGGACAGGTGAATTCTCAGAGGTGCCCAGTAGAAGCAAAACAAAACTGCTCTTTAGGGCTTCTATGATACAGGAGAAAAGGGACTCAGGAAAAAAATATATTCAAGTTGAAGGTAAACACTCATCCAAAAATTACAAGCCACGAGGGGAAATGGACTATAATGGAAGGAAATCAGTAGATACAACAAACTGTGGAATAGTATTCTACAAACCTGAGATAGTAGAATAATCTAAAAAGATATAAAAAAAATAGATAGAAATAGACATCAAAAGAATAGGCATTAACAATTAGAGGACATTAATAAAAATGTTAGAAAGGAAATAATAATTGAAATTTAAAAATCAATGGATATTTCACTTCTGGAAAGATGGAGTGGATGCACTTCTCTATTCTTCAACTAAGTACAGCTAAAAGCTCTGGAATATGCCATAATACAACTCTGAAAGATGGAAAGAAAAAGCCAGATGGGCTAGCGTCCTTGGGACCTGAGGAATGACATGGTGGTAAATTCCCTAGGATTCCTTTCTTTTTGCCTTCTGTATCCTAGACCTGGGGCTGAAGAAGTCAACAACCTGGAAATAACAATGATCATAGGCAGAAAACTCCAACAAAAGTCTGCTCTCTGTAGCCAAAAAACAAGGAAAGGGGAAGTCTAGCAAGACAGAAAACTTTTAGACAATATCAATTCTACTCCAGCCAAACACCATACAATAGAACTGTGTCCATACCTCCACCTCGTCTGTAAAGGGCTCCTGAGCACTGTAGACTTCCACCATCACCAGGCTATAATGAGGCACCCCAATCACTCACCAGGGTGGTGTTAGAGAAGAATGAATTGGGACTTTCATCCCCACTGAGCAACAAAGAGCCCATGATGTCAGTGGAGTCCACACGGGGTACCTGGATTGCCCCTAGTCCCAGCACTAGTGAGGTGTCCATCCCACCCTATGGATCTGTATCAGAGGAATCCTAGTGGAGAGTCAGGACTTTTAACACCATGAAGTAGTGGTCAGGCTACCTTCCTCCCTGCTACCATGCAGTAGAGTCCATATGGGAGCCAGAAATCCCACTCAATCAAGCAGTAACAGTGAATAATGGCCTCTACCACCTCCCATGTCCATGGAAGCTGAGTGGGGAGCCTGGGCTTTTACAATCACCTGGAAGTAGTGAGGAACTCTGCAACTTCCCTTGCTGAAGCCATGTCAGAGGAAGAAAGATCAAATAGAAAATTAAATAAGAACTACAGTCTCATTACATAATGCTCCCAATCTCCAGGTTTCAATAAAAATGTCACTTGTCGTACCAAGAACCAAAAAAGTTTCAAACTGAATGAAAAAAACAACAAAGAATGCCAATACAGATAAGATAGAGATGTTAGCATTATCTCACAGAGATTTTTAAGTAGCCATCATAAACATGCATCAACAAGCAATTACAAACACACTTGAAACAAGTGAAAAAAAAAACGTAAGTCTCAGCAAAGTAATAGAAAATATAAGAAAAAAAAAACATGAAAATATTAGAACTGAAAAATATAACTGAAAAAAATTACTCAATGGATATGCTCAATAGTGGAATGGAAGAAAGAACCAGTGTACTTGAAGATGGAAAATAGAAATGATCTTATCTGAACAACAGAGAGAAATAATCTGAGAAAAAAGTAGAGCCTCAGGTACCTGTGGGAGTATAACAAAAGATTTAGCATTCATTTCACCAGAGTCCTAAAAGGGAAGGAGAAAAAGTTTGGGGTTAAAGATACTCAAAGCAATATTCTTTGAAAACTTCCCAAATTTGGCAAAAGATGTAAACCTACAGAGTCAAAAAGTTGAGTAAATTCCAAGCAGGATAATCCAAAGAAGTTTGCACCAAGACACATCATTGTCAAACTTCATAAAATTAAAGACAAAGAAAAAAATATTGAAAACAATAGTGTGAGAAAAAACACCTTACTTATCTTGGATGGGGGGTGGGTGGGATATTCAAATAACAACTGGTTCTCATTAGAAACCATAGAGACCAGAAGGAAGCAGTGCAATATTTTTCAAGTGCTGGAAGCAAAGAACTGTCAACCCAGAATCCTCTATGCAGTGAAATTAACTTTCAGGAATAGCAAAGAATAAAGCCATTCTCACATGAAGGAAAACTAAGAAATTTTGTCACCAGCAGGCCTCAGCGAAAAAGAATGGCTAAAAGACGTTTTCTAAATAGAAAAGGAAACAGTAAAAGAAAGAATCTAGGAAGATCAAGATGAGGAGAGAACAGTGGAAAGGGTAAATACATGGGCAAATAAAATACATTTTCCTTCTCTTGAATTTTCTTGGTTATGATTGATGTTTGAAGTGAAAATTATAACACTGTCTGATGTGGTTATAAATGTATGTGGAGAAATATTTAAGACCATTATACATAAATGGGGAAAGTAAAGGGCATATTTTAGGGTAAGCTTTCTGCTTCAGTCAAACTGGTAAAATAATGCACCAGTAGACAGTGAAAAGTTATGAGTGTATAAGGTAACAGCTAGAGCAATCAGCAAAAAGCTATAAAAAGAGATTCTCTCCAACGCTACAGGTAAATGTTCAAGTAACCCACAGGAAGGCAGGAAAAATTATACAAAGTAACAAAAACCAGAGAGAACAAATAAAAAACAAAATTAAAATGTCAGATGTAAGCCCTAACTTATCAATCATTACATCAAATATAAATAGTCTAAATGTACTGATTAAAAGACATAAATAAACAGAGTGGATTATAAAACATGACCCAACTATATGCTGACCACAAGAAATTCACTTCAAATATAGTGGTATAGATAGTTTGAAAGAAAAGATGGAAAAAGGTTTATCATGCAAACCTTAGTGGAAAGTAGGAGTGGTTATATGAATATCAGACAGAGTAGACTTCAGAGCAAAGAAAAATCTAGAGATGTAGAGGGACATTATATAATGATAAAAGGGTCAGTCCACCATGAAGACATAGCAATCCTAAATGTGTATGCAACAGAACTGCAAATTATGTGAAGCAAAAATTTATAGACCTAAAGAAGAAATAGAGAAACCCACAATTATATTTGGAGACTTCAACGACACTCTCTCAATTAATAGAATGACTAGATGGAAAAACAGCAATGACTTAGATGAATTCAGCATACCATCAACCAACAAGATCTAACTGATATGGTCAAGGTTTACTTTTTTCCCAGTAGATGTCCAATGGTTTCAGAACCATTTGTTAAAAAGGCTGTCCTTACTTCATTGAACTACTCTTGCTTCTTTGTCCAAAAATGGGTTTAGCATATTTGTGTGGGTGTATTCTTAGGTGCAATTGATCAATTGTCTCTTCTTCTGCCAATACCATGAAGTCTTGATCACTGTAGCTATATAATACAATAAGTCTTGAAATTGGGTAGACTAAATCTTCAGACTTAATTTTTCTTTTTCAAAATTGTTTCGGCTATTCTAGTTCCTTTGACTTTTTTTACATGTAAATAATAATCTTGTCTATGTATACAAAATATCTGGCATTGAAAATATAATTAATTTGGGAAAACTTGACATCTTTACTATGCTGAGCCTTCTGATCTATAAACACAGCATGTCTCTCTATTTAGATCTTGTCTGAATTATTTCATCAGCATCTTGTGATTTTAGCATACAAGTCTTATAAATGTTTTCTTAGATTTATACCTAAGTACTTTTTTGAGAAATTATAAACAGTATTGTTTTTAATTGTTTTTAATTTTTATTTTTTTAATTGAAGCATAATTGATTATACATGTTTTGGGGATATAGTGCTGAAATTTTTTTATTGTATTTGTGTACAATATGTGATGATCAAATCAGTATTGTTAGCATGTTCACTGTTAAAAATCATAATTATTCTTTGTGTCCCTTATCCAATGTCTTCCTAAACCCCTCCCCCTCCCCCTTTCCCACCTCTGCTAACCATGGGTGTTTCCTCTCCTTCTGAAAGTTCAGTGTGTTATTGTGTTCTCTCTCTCTCTCTCTCTCTCTCTCTCTCATTTCTTCCTTCCTTCTTTCTTAGCTCCCTCTTATGAGTGAGGACATGTGGTATTTCACTTTCTGTGCCTGGCTTATTTTACCTAACATAATTTTCTCCAAGCTCAATTATGTTGCTGTGAATGGCAGGATTTCATTCTTTTTTAAGGGTGAGTAGTATTCCATTGTGTATATATTGTAAATAGAGCTGCAATGAATATGGGAGTCCAGGTATCCCTTTGACAAGATGATTTCCAATCCTTTAGCTATATACCCAGAAGTGGGATTGCCTGATTGAACAGTAGTTCTATCTGTAGTTGTTTGAGAAACCTCCATACTGTTTTCTGTAATGACTGTAATATTCTAGAGTCCCACCAACAGTGTTGAAGAGTTCCATATCCTTTGTCTACATCCTTGCCAGCATTTGTTATGCTCTATCTTTTTGATAGTAGCCAGTCTAATTGGGTAAGTTGATATCTCGGTGGAGTTTTGATTTGCATTTCCCTGATGATTAGTGATGTTGAACATTTTTTTCATGTACTTGTTGGCCAAGTTTTTGTATTTTTCTTTAAAAAAAAGTCTATTTAGCTCCTTTGCCCATTTTTTTTTCTTTTTTTAAAAAATTATTGAATCAAAATTGATTATACATATTTTTGGAGTTCAACATTGAGATATGTTGATCAAATCAATATTACCAGCATATATGTTATTACAAATAATCATTCTTTATGCCCCTTGTCCATTCTCTCCCCATCTCCCTCTCCCTCCACCTTTACCTCCTCTAATAACCCCTGATTTCTTTTCTTCTTCTGAAAGAATAATGGTTACTCTGTTGATTTTCTGCCTAGATGATC
Organism: Galeopterus variegatus; assembly: GCF_000696425.1. Classification (NCBI taxonomy): domain Eukaryota; kingdom Metazoa; phylum Chordata; class Mammalia; order Dermoptera; family Cynocephalidae; genus Galeopterus; species Galeopterus variegatus. The sequence goes on from NW_007736503.1 coordinate 44,407, forward strand.
TGTCTAATGCTGAGAGGTCTGATCAGGTCTCCAACATTATCATAGAGTATACGCTTCTTCTGTCACTCTGCAATGGACTTTGTCGAGAGAGACATCCTCTTCTTTTCTTTATCTCTGCTGATGACTCTCTTTGTGTTGACACACTCCAGTGGCTGGCGGACCATCTGTGTGGTGGTTGTGGAGACTAGCTGCTTTTGTGGCAGCCATGGTTATTGTGGTGGCTGTGGTGGGCCATCCACATGAAGGTGATGTTGTTGGCATGCTCCTTGGTGCTGGCAGTGTGCCTGGTTGTGGAGAATGTCTGGTCCCTGGCTCCATCGAGGCACTGGCAAGATATGCCTGGTTGTGGGAGGGGTGTCCAGTCCCTGGCTTCATGCTTTGGGTCCCCACCTTTGCCCATGTTTTAATTGGATTCTTTCATTTTTTACTGTGAAGTTGTTTGAGTTCCTCATATATTCTGGATATTAATCATTTGCTGGATGCATAGTTTGCAAATATTTTCTCCTATTCTGTATATTGTCTTTTCATTCTGTTGATTATTTCCTTTGCTGTGCAGAAGCTTTTTAGTTTGATATAATCCCATTTGTTTACTTTTTCTTTTGTTGCTTGTGCTTTTGGGGTCTTATTAATAAAGTCTTTGAGCAGTCCTACTTGCTGAAATATTTGTCCTATGTTTTCTTTTAGTAGTTTAATGGTTTTGGGTCTTATACTTAAGTATTTAATCCACTTTGAGTTGATTTTGGTATATAGCAAGAGGTACAGGTCTAGTTTTATTCTTCTGCATATGGATATTCAATTTTCCCAGCACCAGTTATTGAAGAGTCAGTCTTTTCCCCAATGTATGCTCCTGTTACCTTTGTCAAAGATCAGTTATCTGTAAATCTGTTGGTTGGTTTCTGGGTCCTCTATTCTGTTCCATTGGTCAGAAAGTCTGTTTTTGGGCCAGTACTATGATGTTTGGGTTACTATAGATTTGTAGTATAATTTGAAGTCAGGTAGTGTTATGCCTCCAACTTTATTTTTTTAACCAGGATTGCTTCGGCTATTCTGGATCTTTTCTTGTTCCAAGTGAACATTAGGATTGCTTTTTTCTATTTCTGTAAAGAATATCATTGGTATTTTGATGGAGATTGCATTCAATCTGTAGATAGGTTTGGGGAGTATGAATATTTTCATAGTGATAATTCTTCCAATCCAACAGCATAGAATGTTTCCACATTTCTGTGTCTTAACTTTTTTCAGTAGTGGTTTGATGTTCTCTTTGTAGAGATCTTTCACCTCCTTAGTTAAATTGATTCCTAGTTACTTTATTTTGGGGGTGACTATTGTAAATGAGCCACCTTTCTTTATTTCTTTTTCTGCTAGTTCATTGTTGGAGTATAAAAATGCTACTGATTTTTGCACGTTGATTTTGTATACTGCAACTTTACTGAAACTATATATCAATTTTAAGAGGTTTTTTTTTTTTTTTTTTGGTAGTCTTTAGGCTTCTCTGTATATAGGTTCATGTCATCTACAAACAGGGACAGTTTGATCTGATCTTTTCTAATGTGGAAGTCTGATATTTATTTCTCTTGTCTGATTGTTCTGGCTAGTACTTCCAATACTGTGTTAAACAGGAGTGGTGAGAGTGAATATACTTGTCTTGTTCCTGTTGATATTGGTGGTTGTTTGTTTTGTGTGTAGCTTTCATTGTGTTGTGATAGTTTCCTTCTGTACCTAGTTTGCTGGGAGACTTTATCATGAAGTAATGTTGAATTTTGTCAAATGCTTTTTCTGCCTCTATTGATGTAATCATATGGTTTTGTTCTTGATTTTGTTGATGTGGTGTATCACATTTATTGATTTGTGCATGTTGAACCAAACTTACATCCCTGGGACGAATCCAATTTGAGCATGGTGTATAATTTTTTGATGCATTTCTGTATTCTGATTGCTGATATTTTGTTAAGGATTTTTGTGTCTATGTTCATTAAAGATATTGGCCTGTATTTTTCTATTTTTGTTTTACATTTGTCTGGTTTTGGTATCAGGGTGATGCTGGCATCATAGAATGAGTGTGGGAGAGTGTCCTTTATTTCAGTTCTTTGAAACACTTTGAAGAGAATAAGTATTAAATCCTCTTTAAAAGTTAGGTAGAATGTAGCAGTAAAGCAATCTGTTCCTGGGCTTTTCTTTTTTGGGAAAATACTGGTAACTACTTCAATCTTGTTGCTTGTTGTTGGTCTGTTCGGGGTTTCTCTGTCTTCTCAGTTCAGTCTTCATAGTTTGTATGTGTGCATAAATTTATCCATTTCCTTTAGGTTTTTGTACTTGTTACTGGTTGGTGTATAGTTGTTTATAATAGTCTCTAAACATTCTTTGTATTTCTGTTCTATTAGTTATAATATGTCTGTTTTCATTTCTGATTTTTGTTATATGGGTCTTCTCTCTTCCTCTTTTTTTTGTTAACATAGCTAATGGTTTGTCCCTTTTGTTTTATTTTCTCAGAAAACCAACTTTTTGTTTATTGATATTTTGTATAATTTAGTTCTGCTCTGATCTTAATTATTTCTTTCTGTTTGCTAACTTTGGGTTTGGATTGTTCTTGTTTTTTTAGTTCTTTAAGGTGAAGTGTTAAGTTGCTTATTTGCCATCTTTCCATTCTTCTGAAGTAAACATTTAATGCACATGGTATATCTTTTTCCATCCTTTTACTCTTAGTTTTTACAGGTGAGTTGAGTCTCTTGAAGGCGGCCTATTGTTGGGTCCATCTTTTTAATCTAGTCAGTCAGTCTGTATCTTTTGTGTGGGGAATTTAATCCTTTTACATTGAGTTATTATTGAAAAGTGCTGATTTTTTCCTGGCATTTTATTGATTTTTGTTTGGATATTTTAAATATCTTTTGTTCCTTTCTTACCGATTTACTATTTGTCTTCTGTGTCTTTTGGTTTCTTGGGAGGGTTTATAAACTTTTTTTCTGTTTATTCTTAGCATTTTTATTTTACTTTTGGCTTTTGTTCTTTCTTGAGTATTCATGGTAGTTATGGTTGTTTTTCAGATACCAGACCCAGTACTCCATTGAGAATTTCTTGTAAGACTGGTTGTGTGGTAGAGAATTCCCGCAGTTTTTGTTTTTCTGGGAAATATACTATTTGTCCTTCATTTTGGAAGGATAGCCTTGCTAGGTAAAGAATTCTTGGCTGGCAATTTTTATCTTTTAGTACTTTGATATCATCCCATTCTCCTCTGTCTTTTAGGGTTTCTGATGAAAAGTCTGTTGTTAGACTGATAGGAGCTCCCTTATAGGTGACTTGATGTTTCTCTCTTGCAGCTTTTAAGAATCTCTCTTTGTCTTTGAGTTTTGCCAATTTGACTATAACATGTCTTGGAAAGGACCTTTTGGGGTTGAATATGTTTGGGGTTCTTTGAGCCACCTGAATCTGAAGATCTGTATCTCTCCCTGCACCTGGGTAGTTTTCTGCTATTATTTCATCGAATGCATCTTCAGTGCCATTTCCTTTTTCCTGCCCTTCTGGAATACCCATGATTTGGATATTTGAGCACTTAAGGTTGTCTGTTATCTCTCTTAGATTCTTCAATTTTTTAAATACTTTTTTTTTTTTTTTTTTAGTCTGCCTGCTTTATTTTGAACAGGCCATCTTAAAGGTCAGAATTTCTCTCTTCTGCTTGTTCTAGCCTGCTGGTTAAGCTCTCTGTTGTGTTTTTTATTTCATTGAATTAATCCTTCATCTCTCCAAGCTCTGCTACATCCTTTTGTAGAGCACTGATTTCTTTGTACCTTTCCTCTTTCAGGTCCTGTATACTTTTTCTCATTTTGATATGTTGTCTAATTGAATCTTGTGTCTTCATTTAGTTTCCTTAGAATTGTTGCTTGAAATTCCTTGTGAATCATTTCCAGGACATCCTGTTCTATAGGATCTACAACTTGAGAGTTATTATATTCCTTTGGTGGTGTCATTCTTTCTTGGTTTTTATAATTCTAGCATCTCTCCGTTGCTGTTTAGTCATTGTGGCAGAGGGTTTCACAGTCCACTCGTTCCACCCTGGTGTCTGCAGCAGTGGCAGGGAGTTTTGCTGATGCTCAGTTTACTGTTCTTGTCTTGGGACCTGGCATCAGGGCGTTGGGCCTCTTGGGGCAGGGAATCACCTACCTGGACCCTGTGGAGGGTGCCAGTTTGGCCTTGCTGCCTTCAGGCCTGGGGGTCAGTGGGTCAGGCCTCTCAGGCTTGGGAACTTGCATGGCCTGGATCCAGTGGTGGGTGCAGATTTGGCCCCTTTTCAGTCATTTTAAGAGTTTCCTGTTTTGTGGGGTCTGGTACTTAAGAATTACTGTATTCCTTTGGTGGTGTCATATTTTCTTGTTTCTTCATATTTCTAGGATCTCTATGTTGAAGTTTTGTCATCTTTTTGAGCAATTACTTCTTCGTTTACTCTGGAGTGGGCTTTAAGGAGAAAAACTTTCTCTTCTTTTTGCTTTCTTCATATTTCTAGGATCTCTATGTTGAAGTTTTGTCATCTTTTTGAGCAATTACTTCTTCTTTTACTGTGGAGTGGGCTTTAAGGAGAAAAACTTTCTCTTCTTTTTGCTTTCCTTGTATCAAAGTAGTTGGGTGTGCTGTGGGCTTCCTGCAGGGTTGTTCTGGGTCCTACTGTGATGATGAAATGTCCTTGAGGTGGCAGTAGCTGTTCTGGTGGCAGTAGCTGTTGTGGTGGCTCTGGTGTACTCTCTGAGCAGAAGCAGTGTTGCCGCAAGATCCTTCCTTCTGTTTGGGTCAGGGGAGGCTGCCTGGGCCTTCCACCTAGGTCCTGGCTATAGGTCACTCTACTGCCCTCTGTTTGGGCAGGGGGAGGGTTGCCCAGACAGTACTGTATTTTTAATGTCAGTGTTCACATGTCTGTTGTTGGTTTATAAGAATATGGTTGGTGTTTGTAACTTTATCATATATTCTGCTGCCTTATTGAACTCACTTTTTAGTTCTGAGACTTTTTGTAGATTATTTAAAATTTTCTACATAGACAAACATGTCCTTTATAAGAGGGACAGTTTTATTCCTTCTTTTCTGATCGATATGATTTTACTCCCTCTATTTCCTTATTGCAATGGATAGAACTTCTAGTACTATAATGAATACTAATGCTGAGAACAGATATCCTTGCTTTCTTCCCAAACTTAGGAAGCACACATTCAGTCTTTCACCATTAAGTATAATTTTAGTTGTTTTTTTTAGAAGCTCTTTATTAAGTTGAGGTAGATCCCTCTATTTCTAATTTCTGAGAGTTTTAATTTTTTTACAATGTGCCAAAATGAATGTTTCCAAAACAGTGATAGTATTTATATTTTGAGTCAAATATGTAATTTTGCCATCTCATTATTTCAGCAAATATTTAAAGAATATCTATTTTTAAGAGCTCTCTTTTATACTTCTGAGTGTTACTTTTTTAGAAACCTTTATCTTGTAAGTGGAATATCTTCTTGTGGAGAAGATTAATTTTTATTTTAAGTTTTCTAATATTGGCATTCTACTTCCTCTGAGGTTTTTTTTCTTATTTGTGTTTATTTATTTATATTTTAGACTTCAGTATCTGATGGTCCTTGGTTGTCTGTTAGTATTTAAGAACAAGGAGCTAAAAATAGATTGGAAACACGATGTTCAGTGTCAGGGGTAATCAGAATTATTAATAAACAAGAATAAAAAAGTACACATAAAACTTTCAGAAATGAAGAGGAGCATAAGTGGAGGTAGTTAGACAATCTTAAAGGATTACTGCTCCCAATGATTCTCCTCTTCTCTGCAGGATTTTCCATCTCCATCCATTGCATTTGACTTGCCTGTTCATTTGTGTTTACCCACTTTTGCTGCAGTGGCTTTGAGAGTATTTTGAGTAAGTGGAGGTAGTTAGACAATCTTAAAGGATTACTGCTCCCAATGATTCTCCTCTTCTCTGTAGGATTTTCCATCTCCATCCATTGCATTTGACTTGCCTGTTCATTTGTGTTTACCCACTTTTGCTGCAGTGGCTTTGAGAGTATTTTGAGACATGTCTTGGTCAATGAGATTTGACATTTGCCACATCTGAAGAGAAAATTTTTGTTTGTGTTATTTCACTATGTCTCTCTTGCTTCCACCTCCTACCATGAAAAAAGCCTTTTGTAGATTATGGATTCTTCTTCACTCTGGGTACTGAAATGAGAAAGTACATCGAGCCCAATTAAGCCCAGCCCAGCCCAGTAATGACCAGCAGAGCTTAGGTCAACCACAGCCTTCATTACAAAGTGAGCGAGCAAGAAATAAGTGACCTTTTTCTGTAAGCTATTGATATATTAGGGTTGCTTGTTACATTAGGAAAGCTGACTAATCAACCAATAATCTAACCTTGGATTGTTTCTCTTTTTTTCTATACATTGAGCTTGAGGAACCTTATCCATACTCTTGTTACTGAAACACTGAGGACCTCAGATATGCATTTCCAACTTCTACCTTTCTTCTGAGCTTTAGACTCATACTTCCATCTGCCAATCCTAAGTCAAAGGTATTTCCATCTCAGGAAGCTTTTCTAAATCTCCCCCTCTGCACTCGTCCAGCCAAAGTTACATGCTCTATGTGCTTCAATATCACTTTTCTATACATCCCTTTATAATGTTTACCTCATTGTGATACAAGTGTTGATTTACATATTCTTTCACCAGTAGACCAGCATCTTCTTAAAAGTAGGAACTTTATCATCTCCAGACTGTGATACAGCATGGACCACACAGTCATGTTCTTAAAGTATCTGCTGAAATAATGTAATGGTAAAAGTACATGTGGAGTTCAAAACATGGGGGTTTTTTTGCTTAAAAACAACAGAAATTTATTTGTCATCATTCTGGAGGCTGGGAAATCCAAGACCAAGGCACCAGCAGGTGCAGGGTCTGGCAAGGGTCTGGTCACTAATTCACGGACAGACATCTTTTTGCCTTGTCCTCACATGGTAAAAGGGCCAAAAACAAATTTATCACAGTTTGGGGGAAAAAAATCTTCATTTACACTCATTGTCAATCTATAAGACAACAAATGTAGCAAAAAATAAAAAAGAAACTACAATTTTAAGATGCATTTATTTTTTACTTAAATGCAAGCAGATTACTTCCAATTATAGGAGGTGCTGCCCTAACTGTTCAACACAAATTGATAAAATTCCACTGATATCCCATTTATTGTTTTAAACCCCCAATTTTATATTAACTACACAGAATCTATTTTGTTTTTGAAGAAGGAAGGAAGGAATAAGGAAAGGAACATTTTATTAACAATATACCAGACTGCATGTTAGATATTTTCCTCTTACCTATTTTCTTCTCTTCAGAACCCTTCATGATATATATCCGTAGAGACCGACTGGTTTTTATTAAAGTTAAATCCGTGCCCTAGACCATTCATCTAATAATGAGTAGAGGCAGGATTTGGACCTGTGTCTCCTGATTTCACATCCAGCATGCTTTTGGTGATTTAGTCTGCCATCTGTTTGCAAGTCCTTATTCATGTGTGTACCAAGAGGTCCTCATCAGACTTAAAAACCCAATGTGAGAGGAAAGAAGACAGAATGTTTTTCTGTATAAAATTAACCAGCGCCATCCTGGAGAGGAATCATCTGGGACCCACTGAGAACATCATGCCCCCTTCTTTGGTGCACTGCTTTTTGGTGTGATGCTTTTTGATGTTTTCAGTGACCTGTCTGTGGTTTATCACCCGGATATGAATATAGGTTTGAGGGTTTGAAGGGAGAGAGGAGTTTTCTCAAGCAGACAGAGTAAACTAATTTTCAGCCATTAATAAAATGTCCATTTCTATTTTCTTTATGGCCTCTGTAGGGCTACATTAAAGGCTCACTGACCTGTTATATTTAATTTGAAAAAGCAAATCTACTGTGGAAATCATGGACACCAAAAACATTATTAGGGAGAACAGAACTCTATTTTCACCCTTAGAACTAAAAATAGTGGTTATGGTTTGAAATGCTTTGCAATGGGAACATAGTATAAACATTCCTGGAATACAAATATTTCTGCATTTTTGAAACTAGGCGTTGTTTTTATATACTATTTTTTCGAGCAATGACCTACTGGCATGCTTGAATATTTTAAAAATAAGTTTTATAATTTCAATATTGCATTTTATCTCTCAGAAACCTTTCTTGGTTATGAGCTTTCCAAAGGGAGTGCTGAAGAAGGTGGAAAGAGAAGTGTGCTTCTCTTCTCAGCAACGCAGGGGCTGCTCGAGCTGCAAACACCAGCATCTGTGAGAGAGAGAGAGACAGAGAGAGAGGGGGTAAAGGTCAGAATTTCTAAGAGAGAGAGAGAGAGACAGAGAGAGAGGGGGAGGGAGAGAGAGAGAGACAGGAGTGCCTTTAAGGACATTAAATATGGAAAAAGAGAGCTCTCTAGCAGCTGTGGAGAGGAGGAAGAGGACTTCTCTGGACAGGGTAATCAAAGAAAGCTCAAATCAAATTTGAGCTGAGTCCTGAAATGTGAGAAAAAGTTACAAGAAGGACAAAGAGCAGGTGCTAGAAGCAGAGGGAGCAGTAAGTGCTCTTAGAATATTTGAGCAAAAGAAAAAAAAAAAAAAAACTAGTGTTGCTGGAGGACAGAAAATGGGGTAGAAGAGTTCAAAAGGGGTCAGACCATTTAGGAAAATACAATCGTGATGGGGATTTTACATTTTCTTCTAATTGCAGTGGGAAATTATTGGAGAGTTTTGATTAAGGGAGTAATGTAATCTAATAAAAAAGAAGAGTTGAAGTCTAAAACCTGAAGATTTAAACTTTGTGGTTTAGTATTGTTTTGTAAGTAAAGACTCTGCCATAGTTATGAAGAAGATGGCACACAGCTTTGTGCATATTCTCTTCCATGTACCCGTTTTCCTCTGGAAAGCCCACGATTTGGCTTAATGTTTTTGTTATGGCCAGAATCAAGCCTGCGTGGAACCCTCTGCCTGGGGGTTTCCTGTATATGTCAGTTGAGTCTGATGCCAGGTGGCGACTGAAATAAACACAGCACATTAGTTCAATCATTGGAGCATTTTCTGTCTTACTAGGGGGAAGTGGACATCAAGTGAATTTGATGATTTGTGGAGTTATTCACTAACTGGCAGCTGTAACTAGAATGGAATCCCACACATAGACCAAAGAGGTCACAGTCTTTTGAGCAGCAGCGCCTGGAATAGCAGCTCGTGAACTTCCCCTGCAGCCGATGTTCCTTGGCAGTAACGTGGGCTGTCAGGCATGATGGCAGGGCCTGTGTGGCCATCTGTCCTAAAGCTATGGGCCTCTGTGGTGTCCTGTCATTCAGTTAAAACTGCTCACAGATCAAGAAGAGAGAAGAAATGCCTCAGCATTCCCCATCTCTCCATCTAAAGAAGGAATAATATCTGCATGATCTGTGGACAAAATATGAAGTACCATCCTTCTGATACTGCCTGAAGCAGAAATCCAAAAAGCTGCATGCAGATTTCAAGTTCAGAACATCTGATTTGTAGTTGCTGCATTTCCATAGTTATTCAGCAAACTGTTAGGCTACTGATAATGTCTATTTGAGGGTATTTGTGTATCTGTCTTATCTGAAATGTGATTCTTTTTGTTGGTGGCATACAGCACTAGCAGACAGGAAATATCACTACTCTCCCTGTAAGTATGAGATGTTAAAAGTTTAAATCTAAGGGGCTTGTCTTTCCTTTTTAATCATTGTATATGATTCTGGAAACTCTAGTGGTTACTTGAACACTGCAAGGCCATAAATAAATATTTTAGCCAATATTCTTCCTCATATGATGGGTACGAGGCAGGCATGACTACCCAAGTGCTGTCCACAGGTATGGAACACGATGATTAGAGATGTTTGTCAAAAGTGTTGCACTGAAAGACATTAGATGAGTTGTTTACAAGAGAACTAACTTTACTTTGATAAAGAATCTCTTAATGCTTACCTACTATTTATTCAAACATGCTGTGCAAGGCTTTGGTCCTTCCCCTCATGGAGTATATATTCTTCTTGGAGAGATGTATATAATTAGGTTCACTAAAACTTAAAGTAAAAAATGCAACAGGTGGCTAGAACATTTGTACACAAAGGAGACTACCATATTAAAAATCTAGACTTTATCCTATGTGTGTTGTGGAACTCTTGACAGATTTTAAGCAGGAAAATGACCATATGTGTGTTTTAGAAAGATATATATATATATATAAAGAGGGTGGCATTGGCTGTAGAGAGACAAAACTACTTGATAAAACCAACCAAGTCAGAGATAAAACCAGTCTAGCTGTTGGGGCTCAGGAAACTCAGCCAGTTGCATCTTTGCATGTTTTTCATCCATTTCATATACAGTTCCAGATCCAAACTACGTGTGTTGGTATTGAATGGGAAATGACCCTTAGAATCAACCAGCATTCAGTTGATGGTGCCAGGATAGCAGAGTAGCTGTTTGGAAAAATAAAATAGGATGAAATGAGATCCCAACCTCACAACTTACATCAAAAAGTTACAGACGAATCATGGATTTAATGTAAAAAATGAAATCAAATTTTTAGAAGGTAGTAGGAAATAATTATATATATATGTAAATATATATGGATATTTCATATACTTGAAATACATACATATTTATATTATATGTGTAGAAATTTATATATGTAAAAGTTATATGTGTATAATTGTACATGTGAAAATTTATATATGAAAAATATGGCACCAACCCATAAGAAAAAAGGTTATTAAAGATAACTGTATCATCATTACCATCATGATCAACACCATCTACATGCAAAACCCATAACAAACTAAAGCCAAAGACCAGATGACAAATGAAGAAAA
>NW_007736503.1:55863-61967 GCF_000696425.1 Galeopterus variegatus
CAGAGCATTTCCGCTATTGTTTTTCTTTTTTAGAGTTTTGGAAAGTTTATGGGTAAACTTGGTCCAGAGATGCCTTGAAGCAGAAGGAAAAGAAACAAAGTCTGATGCACAGTTAGGTCCCCTAAAGTCAGACTCTAGATTGTCACTCGGCAACAGGTACAACTGGCAACTCTACCTTCGGGACCTTGAAAAGTGTAATAAATCATTCATCCTTGTTTGAGAGGTCACTTTATTACTGGATGCATGGGGTGGCAAGTGGCGGTGGAACACTCAGAACGGTACCAGGAGAGCTGCTTTTTGTCTTTGCACCCTGCGGACATTATGTTTATTAAGTTCGGTGTTTCTTTCAAGGAGAAAATCATGCCTGGTAATTATGTGCCTCTTACTTGTCAGTTCCTAAGAGATCCTCTGACAGACAGGTTGCCAATTATATTGACAGATCCTGCTCCCTGAATTCCACAGTGGTGTGGCTTAGCTTTCCTCTCTCCCACCTGCCAGGAGCAGATCATTAAAGCAGGTAGAGAGACATCATCAGGAAACGTACACAGCCAACAAGGTGGAGGGGCCACATTTTCTTTTAATCATAACCCTTCCTCCAACCAAGAAAGTTCCAAGGATGAGACTCTTGTAAAACACAAAGTCTCAAAAGCACAAAGGTGTAAGAACACAGAGAAAGACAGAAAAAAATCCATGCTGGTCTCATTGAAATGAGACTGGCTGTGAGGCAAGTCTCCAATTCATGGCTTGGTTTGGTGGTTGTTACTGGATTAAAAAAAAAAAAAAATAGGGCATCTTTTTAGCAGGGTTAATTAGGGTCTGAGTTGAAGTAAGAAAAAAAGTGAGGCAAGTCTCCAATTCATGGCTTGGTTTGGTGGTTGTTACTGGATTAAAAAAAAAAAATAGGGCATCTTTTTAGCAGGGTTAATTAGGGTCTGAGTTTAAGTAAGAAAAAAGCTGAAGAATATTATTCGGGTCTTGTGCCTCATAATTAGAGGCACTCATAATATTAACTTGGCGAAACCACCGTGTTGAAATTAAAATAGCTAGAAGGTATTATTTTCATCTTTCAATGAGAAAATACTAAACTTACCATTAAGATCCAGTCTTAGGACAGAGCAAATGGGCAGTTTCATACCTGTACGCCTGTATGTGAGTGTTGAATTAGTGTGGTCTTTCCAGAGAGCTTTCGCAATGTTTCAGATATTGTTGAAGCCCTAATACGTGTCCAGTCAACAAGTTTGCATCAAGTTACTTTTCTTAAGGAGATATTTGGGCAAATATATAAAGATATATGAACAAAGGTGTTCATAGTATTGTTGTTTATAATAGTCAAAAACTGGGAGCCTTCTGAATTTTTGATAAAAAGGACTGGGTAAGTAAATATTTAGCTATTAAAATTACAGTGTCAATCTGTATTTATCAGAGTGAGAAGATGTTCATGTGTTATGTGAGATAGTTTACAAAACCATATTGGTTGTATGATTCTGATTTTTGTGTATAGCACACACATAATATACATATCATGTAAGAATATACAACAGAATGTGTCCAGCAGTTCTCTTTGTGTGATAATGCCTTTCTTGTTTGTACTTTTGGTTCATATTTTTCTAATTTTTCTAGTTCAAACATGAATTACTTGTGAGATGAAAGAAAAAAAAAAGATCTGCTAAGGGATCTACTTCTCAAAACATTTTATCTGAATTTTAAATTGAAACAGCAATAAAAATAGATATTATATGATCAAATAAATGAAACTAGTGTACTAGTATTATGTATATAGCATGTTTGGAGAGTGACAACCAATTTGGCTTACCTATAGCATAATTTACAAGTAAGTGGTTAGTGGTAAGGTAGATTTGGGTATATGGAGACCTTGAATCCTAAGCAAAGAAGCCTGCACTCTGTTCAATAGCCATTCAACAAATTGAGGAGGCTGTACTATTTGAATAGGGCAATGATATGATTGGTTTGTGCCATAAGACAATCAATTTGGCAATACCTCATAAAATGAACTGGAAAAAGAAAATATCTATTTTCAAGTGTGTTGATTGATCATCAGAACCTTGTCAGTAGGAAATTACCTACTCCCTTCTATGATTGTAATACTCACTACTATCTTTTTTCATCAAGTTGATTTTATCAAGTTTATTCAGAGTTGCATTGACAAGGGACACATGCTTACTAGTGGAGGGGAAAGCAAGGAAGGTCATAAATTTAACTTAACAAGACTCCTTATTTTTGTCCCATGTAGATTTCTCATCATTACAGTAGGATTAAGCCCAAAGAAGTTATTTAAATACTGGTTATGCACTTATTCTCTAGAATCAAGGTGTCGGGTTCTGAGTGTTATTCTACCACTCACTAGATGTGTAACTGGAAACAAGTTACTTATACTTTCTGTTCCTTAATTTATTTACCTATTAAGTAGGACATATTATGGAACCTGCTCCATTGAGCTCTGTGAAAATTATATTAAATAACACCAGTAAAGTGCTTAGAACAGTGACTAGTTCATAGCCCTCAAAAATTTTGAAGATATTACTATTTTTTTACTTGTGAAAAGAACAAGACTCTTATGTTGTGTCTGCATATGAATCCGTCATAGCTTGCAAATCTACAAGCAGAGAATCAGACCCAGTGGTCTGCATTTTTTTGTTTGTTTGTCTGTTTGCCAATTGGTTCTGGCTAGCAAGATAATCTACATGATATGTATAGAAGAAAATAAATTAATCCAAGACTAGGGAAATCATTTCACAGCTTAAATAAGAAAACTTAATTCTTATAAAACATATTTTTTACTTTAAGTGCAAAAACACAATTTCCAATAACAAAATAATTCAGAAATCTAAGTGATGAAATTATTTTATTTATAAATTTTTCTTCTCACCGTAAGGAAGTATAGGGAAAGAATCTCAAAAGTGAGCTGAGAGAGTGTAGTTCAGTCGTGTAATGAACAGAGGTTAGAGCAGGGATGTGTGGTGCCAAAAAAGACATGAGGGAAAGACCCCCGGTTGGCTGAAGATACCCAGACTTTTCCATTGTTATCATTGTAGAATCATCTGTGAAATTCTTATAAAACATATTTTTTACTTTAAGTGCAAAAACACAATTTCCAATAACAAAATAATTCAGAAATCTAAGTGATGAAATTATTTTATTTATAAATTTTTCTTCTCACCGTAAGGAAGTATAGGGAAAGAATCTCAAAAGTGAGCTGAGAGAGTGTAGTTCAGTCGTGTAAGACTTGTTCTGCATTATTCTTTTATATGGTACTGATGTGGGCACTGAAATGTAAATGACAAATCAACATTTGCTCTTCTTTCCCCTTTAATTCATGGTTTGGAATACAGTTTGAATTCCATAGATCTCACTATGAATTTAATTTTATTTCTTCATCTAAAGTTAGTCAAAGACATTAAAGTCCACAATTTATTATTTACACATCCCATTTTTAAAATGTGAACCTTAAACTGCACGATCTTTCAGGACATACCCAGGTTTGAAGCTCCATGACCGTGAACATGTGGCGGGGAGTCAGTACTCCTGGGAGGGAAAGTGCTCGCTGGAGGGTAGCTCTCCTAAGGGAAATGCTAAATGGTTTGGTTTCATCTTGTGTGGGAATGTGATTTCATGATTCCGAATGATCTGAAAGTTTATTGATCCAACCGATATCTAATGAGTATCTACTTAATGCCAGACACTGTTCAAAATGTACAGGATTAAAGTTTAATCAGACAAGGTGCCTGGTTTTATAGAGCTTATATTCTGCTTCAGGAGACAGGATGTATGAGAAAAATAAACAAACAAGGTTTTTAGGTAGTGCTAGGTTCTGAGAAGAGAATAAATTGAGGTACTATGGCAACGAGTAACTGTGGAGACTGTATTAGATAAAATCGTCAGGGAAATTCTCACTAAGAAGCTGACATTTGAGCTGTATCTCTCTCCAGGTCTTTGTCAAAGAGCCCAAGATGTTCCACAATGACTATGGGTCCCTTTTGTTTGTTGTTTTTAAAATAAACTTTGTATTTTAGGATAGTTTCAAATTTACTGAAGAATTGTGAAGTAGCATAAAGTTCCCCCATACCTCACCAGTTTCCCCTACTGTTAACATCTTACATTAATATGGAACATTTGTCACAATTAATGAACCAATCAATGTTGACACATTATTATTGATTAAATTCCATTCTTTATTCTTTAGTGTTTACCTTCTGTCCTTTTTCTCTTCCAGGATCTCATCCACAATACCCCATTACATTCTGCTGTCTTAGGGGCCTCTTGGCTATGACAATTTCTCATACTCTCCTTGTTTTTAATAACCTTGACAATTATGTAGAGAGTAGTGGTCAGGTATTTTGTTTACCTTTGGACATCTGGAAATTTTTCAGTTGACTTTTGTGTCCCTTTGACATACTGCTGTCATTTCTTGTTTGCTTCATTTTTGGCTCTTGTGTGTATTTTTTAGCACTTTCTTACTTTCTGGTATTAGAAGATGATCTATGCTCATCTCATAAATTTTATGCTAAAGTCTTAAAATCACCCATTTCTCCAAGGAGAACTGGTTCCTTTTATTGGAGAACAATGTGAAAAACAAAATTCCAGGTGCTAGCCTCATCCCCTTGCTCTGAGAAATCTGGCCCCATGATCCACCATCAGTTGACTTAATTGTTAAATTCCATTGCATGTACACTGGCTCCAGAATTTTTAACTTCTGTTCCCATGGGACACAACTTTATCAACTACTAGAGTAAAGTGCTTATGAACAGTTTCTTTTGCCTTATTCTTAAGAGGTTTTTTCTTTTTTTTTTTTTTAAGTTTTAGATTTTCTGGGTTTTTGGTTTTCTTTTTCTTTTTCTTTTTTTGATCAGATAATTTCTTTTCTTTAATTTCAAATTTCAGATGGGAAATTTCTCTTTTCAGCTTTTTGTTACTTAGAGAGTCAAAAAGTTAAGGCAAATTCTTGGTCATTCAATCTGTTTAATGGATGTGTAGATGGAAAATAGAATATGAGTATTTTGCAAATGCAAAATAAAATATGAGAAAGTATATAAATAAACTTATTTTATTTTATTTTTTTGGTATGAAAGGAATGAGCGGAGAAGGCAGAGGAGTCTGGAGCCATGAAACTAGAAAGTTTCCTTGATGAGAACAGTGGAGGGAAAAGACAACCCATTTCTGGTCACAGATGGAGGATTTTGGAGGAAAGGGAAATGGGGAAGTCTCCTTTCCTAGCCTGAGCACGTGAAGAGATGATTCAATATTTTAGGGGAAATTTTTGCATTTTACAGTTAGAGTTCCATTTTACATATCATTATTTATGGTATGGTGAAACAATCCATTTTTTTCATATGGATGACCGAATGTCTAGCATATGTGGTTGAATTGCCTGTCCTTTCTTCACTGATCTGTGCTGCCACCCCTTTCATGTTGTCAAGCTTTCTTATGTGCATGGGTTGGTCTCTATTCCTCTCCATTAACCTATTTATATATCCCTGTGCTAATTCTATAGTATCTTAATTATTATAGTTTTATAATAATTTGATATTTGATTAGACGTGTTCTTCTGGCTTATTCTTTCTCAAAATTGCCAGGAATATGTCAAGATTATGTCATGATGACTTAGCTCATAGCTGGTCAAATTTCATGAAAAATTTTATTGGGAATTTGTTCTGAATTGTATTGAATTTATAGATTAATTTAAATAATATTGAGTTGTTATATCTATGAGCTAAGTTACTTTTCAAATTCTGAAATACTTATTCATTTATTCATTCACCATTGAAAAGACATATGGTAAAAACATGGAAGTGTGTGACTGAGGTAGGGTGGAAGGAAAAACTTATTGAAGAACAGAAAGTCAAGAAATTATACTGCTGCGCTGGCATTCCATTGGAAAGACCATCTATGTTCTAGTTGAAACCATTAATAATTAGGATCGGGTTAAGGCTAAGTGTGTTGGAAAGAGCAAAAATGAGCCAGTAACAAAATCCTTTGAGGAATCATGAAAAAAAATCCGGGGGTATGTGTATGATTTGAAGGAGAAATGAGTGCAAGAGGTATAGTCTAATGATTTGAGATTCAATGTGGGGAGGCTTTTAGGATGG